>NW_021145250.1:315793-335793 GCF_900634775.1 Gouania willdenowi | reverse complement strand
TACACCTAATGTCACATATGTTGACCTATTATTGTCACTTTTAACCTATTTTCACCAGATTTCATGAATTTTTGCCAATTCAACCACATTCACAAATTGTCATTTCCATTATTTACCAGTTTAAACTAATTGTTCCTACTTTATTACTGTACCTCAAACGCAAACTACAAAGAAACACAATTATGACACCGTTTTTTATCCACTGTAATTTACAACTTTTATTTTACAACCCTTTATTCCCCTTATAGATGGCCCTGTTGAGAACCACTGATTTACAGTAATATTTGTCACAATATAACATGATCTCTAGTTGAACTGAAACACCTCCTGGGACTCTCTCACACACACACACGCACACACACACACACACACACACACAAAACTGCTTTGAGGTTTAACAAGTTTCACAGCTCTCAAACAAAATGAATCTTCACACACAAAATCCCAGAATCCCTGAACACACACACACACACACACACACACACACACACTGCAGCAGTAGAATGAATTACAGCTTAGCCAGCTGGCTGACTGAACTGATACGCTGAGGCAGCACTTTTACATCTGTACGCGTGTGTGTGTGTGTGTGTGTGTGTGTGAGTCAGTGGGAAAGCTGTAAGTGAGGCTTCGACTATTGACAGAACAATAAAGTGCGTGTGAGGGAACGTTAAAGGGCAGCAGAGAAATGAGCGGAGCCACACCAATCGATCACCACGCACGCACACACACACACACACACACACACACACACGGAGCAATGCTTCCAACGTGGACGTCCCGTTAGAGATCTGTGAGAATCCATTCCTACTCAGGAAAGTGCTCGGTATCGACAAGACGATAAAAAACCAACACGAGAAGAAACGAGGTGAGAAATGTAAACAGGAACACGGTCCGCAGATAGTCCGAGACCCAAAATCACCAGTGAACCGCCAATGATTCGTTTACAGTTTCTACATCATCATCAGTCACAAGATAACATGATCACTTCTCAAACCAGAGCACCAAGTGGTGCGAGAGCTGTGTGTCACAAAATAAAACAATTACTATTTGTATCATAACAGCAGCTGGTCTGCTCTGTGCGCTCAGGATGTTCCAGGTGATTTGGTGACGGTGGGCATCAGATTACGCCATTTACTCAGTGTGCGCACACACAGGATGCTGATTGGTCCAGAGGTGTGACAATAACTACATAAATGCCGACTACATCTGATTAGCAATCAATCGTCAGTTGCTGCTCAGGTTCAATTTGGTCATAATTTAATCTGGTGACGCGTTTGACGGTCACCACAATGAAATAAAAAGATATTTCAAATGACAGCTAGAACCAGTCACAATATAACATGACCACCAGTTGAACTGTAACACTCACTGGTAACTGGTTGGCCTACTACCTTAATAAGTTTGCAGTAAAACGTTAGCATGGTTGTTAGCTTTCTTACATTTTGTGACAAAAAAGGTGTCTTTTTTAAGCTAACTTGCTAGCTAATTTTCTATCAACAACATGAGGTAAACTGAACAACGGTTTGGATGAAATGTGATATGTAAAAAAAAGACGTGCATTTACTTAGAGTTTTTACATAATTTGTCATAACCAGTCACAAGATAAAATAATCACAAGTTGAACTGTAACACTAATTGGTTGGCCTATACTGCTAATCCAAGTTTAGCATTGTTAGCTTAGCTAAACTGCCATCAGTTTCTGGCTCTTTTCCTATGTTTTCTTTCTTTTTTTTTTTTGCAAATTGTTAGCATAGCTAATAGCTTACTGTAACTATCTTCTATCATTACTATTTTGCTTGCGTAGCTAGCTTTAGTTTGATCCTTGTTCCACAAACTATGTGTTTTTCTTTATCCTGTGATTGTGAACGGACCATGAAATCAAATACGAAACACTTTCTTACATTTTCTGACAACAAATGTGTCTTTTCCAAGCTAACTTGGTAGCCATTTTCTCCCAGAACATAAGCTAAACTTGCCATCAGTTTCTGAATCTTTTCCTTTTTTTATTTCTACAAAATATTAGCATGGCTAATAGCTAACTGTAACTAGCTTCTATCAGTACTATGTTGCTATCATACATTTTCCAACAAAGGTGTCTTTTCTAAGCTAACTTGGTAGCCATTTTTTCCCAGAACATAAGGAAACAACATTTGGATCAAACCAAACATGTAAAAAACTTCAACTTCAACAATTTTTACATAAGCAGTCACAAGATACCATGATCACTAGTTGAACCATAACACCATTTGGTACAAGCTGATCAAAGTTTAGCATTTAGCTCAGAACAGTTTGTTTAATTTCCTTTTTTCACTAAATGTTGGCATGTTTGATGGCTAACTGTAGCTAGCTGATGTAGCTAGCTGTATTTAGCCATAGTCTATGAAGTGTTTGATCCTGGTTTCAAACGGGAACATCAAATCAAATGTAAAGACTATTTCTGACATTTCTAACGCTAACTACAAAGTAAGGCTAGCTTGAGTTGGTGTCATAACATCTCACTCCTAAAAATACATCCCTTTCCTCTTTGAGTGAAGCAGCACAGATGTTACTTTGACTTCACATTAAAGCAGATTTGCAGTGACAAAAACAAGCCTGTGGATATTTTTAGACGCAGACGTTTCGTCGGCCATGTTTGCGTCCACGTCCCGCTGCGTTTTTACTGCTTCCATCACTCAGAATAAATCACAGGCGTTGTAGTGAAGCGAAGCAGCTTTATGGAGGAACTCAGAGGAGTAAAAACATCCAAACATGAAGCTACGTTCTGCTTTATTCACCTGATTAACATCATCCTTTCTACACTAAGTGGAGTTTAAACTCTTATTCTTTAAACCATTAGAAAAGGGTAAACATGCGTCTTTGTGCTCTGGTTATCTTTGGGGATAATGAAGTAGTAGCAGATGAGCTAACAACGCTAACGACGCCTCTGCTCTGAAGCAAAAGATAAGCTCATCTTCATCATCAGACATCAAACAATGATCATTCTGAAGAGTTAAAGTGACACCAAACATCCTATGAAGACACCTTACATCACACGTAGGCAGAAGTCTAACTTTGTGTCACAAATAAACAACTTATATTTGTGTGTAAATAAAGCAGAGATGGAAAAATAACTATGTAAAAGTACAAATACATTCATTGATAAATGACTTTGGTTAAAGTCTCTCATTACAAAATCACCTGAGTCAAAACCTTACAGCTCACATTAAATGTACTTCAAAATCAAAAGTATCTGGTAAAATAGAGTAAAAGTAAAGTTTTTATTTCAGTTTTAGGTAAATGAAAAAGACGTGGTTTGATAAAACAAAACAAAGAAACTCCTCAGCTTTCAGAAACTGGTGGAATTTCTCCACCAGAACAAATATTAGTGGAGTTACGCTCTTTTAAAGCTGTGGATTACATGATGACGAGTTAAACCGTAACACCAGCTGCTACAAGTGCTCAATGTGTCAGAAACCAGTCAATAGATAACACGATGACTAGTCAAAGTGTAACGCAGAGAAATCCAAATATTTTCATAGGATGTTCAATAAATTATTAATATTAAACTGTTTTTTTGGAATTTAAACCACAACCACAGAAGAAGAAGCAACAGAAGAAGAAGAAGAAGAAGAAGAAGAAGAAGAAGAAGAAGAAGAAGAAGAAGAACGGCTTCATGAGCTGAGAGACGTTTGCAGTGATGGAGGAAAACATCCCATAATTCATCACAACGTTCCCCCGAACCCTGACAGCCTGCTCTAGCCCCGCCTCTTTATTAATGTACCCACAGCAGAGCAGCCCATCACATCACATGCACACACACACACACACACACACACACACACACACTGATGAATGGAATTCAATTTGGTCGCAGCAAACTGCTTTTTCACGGATATCTACAGCCCAGCGCCCAGAATGGAAATTTCACACCGTTAAAGAATTTTCCTGTTTCAATAAGAAACGTAATGGTGTTACACACACACACGCACACACATGCACACACACAATCCATGAAGGTGGACGACCCACAGAGGAAACACATCAGCAACAAAACACTGAAGGTCGAGAACAGCCTCCCAATGTATGTGTGTGTGTGTGTGTGTGTGTGTGTGTGTGTGTGTGTGTGTGTGTGTGTGTGCGTGCGCGTGCGTGCGTGTTGGGGTTGAACGACTTCATAATATTAATGGTCGACTTTATGTGCATACTAGTCGAGTCGACGTTGACTAGTCGATGACGTCACCAAGAGCTGAAGTCGCAGCCGAGTGACCGCTGCGGCTTTTTGGCGATAGAGAAGAAGAGTGCTAAACGTCTTCGTAGCTATTCAAGAGCTATTTACTCCCCCTTAAACATGACGCTACGGTGGGTGAAGTAAATGCAGACTGGAGAAAAATTACAAACGCCTTTAAGGGGGAGTAAACATGTTTAAGGGGGAGTAAACGCGTTTAAGGGGGAGTAAACATGTTTAAGGGGGAGTAAACGCGTTTAAGGGGGAGTAAATGTGTTTAAGGGGGAGTAAATGTGTTTAAGGGGGAGTAAACGCGTTTAAGGGGGAGTAAATGTGTTTAAGGGGGAGTAAACGCGTTTAAGGGGGAGTAAATGTGTTTAAGGGGGAGTAAATGTCCGCCGAGAAGCTTTATGTTTAAATTTATGTTAAAATAACGATTCTAAATGCATGTGTATTTCTTTTCTGTTGGACACTTGAAATTGTTTATTATAAATCTTTGTGTTTTTGTCTCGTGGAAGTCTGTAAACAAGGTTATGCATGATAAGTATTAACTTCAACCTAAAGCCTTTCGGTCATGCTGTACACGAAATAATGGAAATGTTTTGTTTAATATTTAATGGAATGACTGAATAAATAATAAATATACTACTACTACTTGTTGGTGTTACGGATTGACTCGTGATCGTGCTATCTTGTAACATAATAAAGCAGCTAAATACAGAGAACCAAGTGTCAGGCTTTAGTTACAGCTTGATTTCAATGTTTTTCAATCTGAGTTCTGTAAAAACGTTGAGAGAAAATCACAGAGTGTAAAACCCAGACACTACGGAGCCTTAATCTTTATCTCCTGACGGTGAATTCTCATTATTTAATAACTGGCTCTGACACAAAGGCCTCCACGACGGATTAAAAGTGTGATTTCTCGCCCTCATTAAATCACCCGATCCTCAGCAGGAGCAGCAGGAGGTCTGAGGCCGTGAGGACTCGCTGTGACTTATCAGAATCACGTTCACAGTTAAGTCCCTCAACACCAATAAATGGAGAATAAAGCAGCGCTGCCTGTTTGAAATGCAGCGTGAATCGCTTTGTTTACGCCCCAAAGCTACTGAGGAACTACGGAAAGAATTAATGACTAATAGAGATGTGGATTTAGGAAACAAACAAACGTCCTAATGTTTTATTCAACGTCACAGGAACAAAAACAGAAACTAAGAATGTAACGTGTTGTATCCTCAGTGACCACAAGAGGGCTTTATCGCATCTTTACGATTCCCAAAGTTCCTCCTAAGATGTAAAAATGCAATGCAAGCGTTTTAAATAAGGGTTTAGAAAAATAATGTTTTTAACATTTTGTCTATGCAACTACCAGTAATCTACTTTTGAGCTCACATCTCTGATCAAAGTTAGCATTTAGCTTAGATAAATTGACAGCAGTTGGTTTCTTTTCCCTTGTTTCACTAAATGTTAGAATGTTCGGTTGCTAACTGTAGCTAGCTCTGTAGCAAGCTTTGTATTTAACCATAGTCTACAAAGTGTTTGATCTTGGATTCAAATAAAGGTTTAAAAAAATTATGATTTTTAAATTTTGCTTATGCAAGTAACTGTAATTTTATTTAGAAATGCTGAGTCATGAATCACAGAAAGAGTAAACATTTGTTGATAACGGGAGCATAGCATTCATGCTAGTGCTAACAACAATGCCACTAATGCTAATATTGAAACGGTATCGCATTCATTCATCATGCGTCCAAAAACTGCTGAGTCATTGTTAGCTCACGCTAATTAGAAAGCGGCTTCTTCTGAGGAAACTGTGGAGTGAGTTTATGTCAGTGTTAGCATGTTTGGTTGCTAACTGTAGCTAGCTCTGTTTAGCAACAGTCTACAAAATGTTTGATCCTAGATTCAAATAAAAGTTAGAATTTTCTTTTTAAATGTTGTTTATGCAAGTATCAGTTATTTATGTAGAAATACTGAGTCATGAATCACCCAAAGAGTAAACATCATGTGTATCCAGCACAAATACCTGTCGGTACCACAGCCATGTTAGAGAAAGTGTGGGATCTAGATCATTCTCATGTATTTTGGCTTTGCCCTAAAATTATAAAATTTTGGGAGGATGTTATTATCAGAATTCTGGATTATGACATATCTAAGTCATGTGAATTACTTTACTTTGGCAGTATGACAGGGAATGTTGTGTTAAAAGAAGATTGTAAAAAAACTATTACAAGAAAATGGTAGAAACCAGATCCACCAACACAAGAAGACTGGCTGAAAACTGTGAATGAAATGTGTGTGATGAGCAGTTGACCATAAGATAAAGACCCAAGAAGAACAATGTGGAAAAAGTGGGAGAAATGGACATTCCACACATCACTGAGACATTATCACAGGAACAAAGTGTACAGACATGGCAATCCAGCATGTTCTTTAACTGATGTGGTTTTGTTTTGTTTGTTTTCTCATCTTTGTCAGTGTTTATACGTTGTATAAAAAAAACATAGTATCAAAAAAATCACTCATAACAGCAGCAAAACGTTCATGCTAACGACAATGACGCTGACGCTAATGTTATAACTGGATAAATCAGTGTCTCATTCATTATTCATTTGTCCAAAAACTGTTGAGTCAGGTTTAGTGCTCGTTAATAAGCGTGAAACCAGCTTCTTCTGAAGAAACTGTGCGGTGAGTTTATGTCGGAGTTAGCATGTTTGATTGCTAACTGTAGCTAGCGAAGTACCCCTGACTGCAGTCCACAGTGTAAGACAAATGTAAACCCCTCTTAAAAAGGCAAAGGGCGTTGCTAAGGCAAATGTCCCGGATGATGATGTCACTGCAAAAAGGCGTATAGAACGTTGGGCGCCGCCCTGAACTTCAGGCTGCAGTCAGGGGCTTCTCTAGCTAGCTGCTGTATCTAGCCATAGTCTACAAAGTGTTTGATCCTAGATTCAAATAAATGTTTTATTAAATGTTGTTATATAGTAACAGTAATTTTAGGGTGCTTTCACACATACCTCTTTGCTCCGCACCATGCTTCGCTTCCTCGGATACTTCGGTCTTTTTACGATATGTGAACGGTCACTGGAACTCTGGTGCGGAGCAAACAAATGAACTCTGGTCCTCTGAAAAATGTGGGTCTGGGTTCGTCTCAAGTGAAACACGGTGCGTTTTTTAACCATGTGAGAAAACAAACAGGACCAAACATAGAACTTTATAAAATTACAATGAAGCGCAATAGTGAAGGAGCAGCTGCTCACAGTAACAGACACGAGTACACATTCACAACCCAGTGCTCCAGCAACACACACATCCATCCATCCATCCATCCATCCATCCATCCATCCATTTTCAAAGTCGCTTTGTCAGCACACACAAAAACACGTCACATTTTCTCACTCCTTTCTGTATTTCTAACTCGTCATTCATTTATTTCACTCATCTCTGTTTTCTCAGTGTTCACATGATCAGTGATGTCTCTGTTTTATCTGCGTATATATTCTCATATCTTCACATATTACACATCCTTACCGGTAAGTTACCGATGATATGACGGCTCTGAGCGCTGACAGGTGGAGATGGGGCGGAGTCATCTCTGTGTTTATGTAGAGCATTAGTGCAGGTTGTGACATCGTGTGATTATAGGTTATTTTGAATTATTATTATTATTATTATTATTATTAACGACTTTTCTGCAGGGATTGTTTTAGGATTTCCTTTGGAAAACATAGGAAGAGAAACCAAATATAGGACGTGATGGTGACAGGGCAGCGTCACATCATCACAGCATTGGAGGTTGAAATATTGTAAATGCAACAATGTTACAGATTCACCGTCTGAATCGCGTCCACTGGGATATATGTGTGTGTGTGTGTGTGTGTGTGTGTGTGTGTGTGTGTGTGTGTGTGTGTGTGTGTGTGTGTGTGTATGAAAGCACCCTTATTTAGAATTTTAGAAATGCTGAGTCATGAATCACACAGACGGAGTAAACATCATTTGTCCACAAAAAATCTAAATGTGTGTATAAAAATTAATGTTCACTATAACGGGAGCATAACGTTCATGCTGAGGGTAACGACAATGACACTAATGCTAACGTTAGAAACTGGAAAAAGATGCTACCGCTAGCTCATACTAGCTCGTGTTGCTCCTCAAAGCATCCAAACATTTTGAAGGTCGTGAGGACAATGAAATGAAAGCTCAGCAGTCGTTCCCTTTGCTTTACATTCAGACGTTTGTGTAGAAAAGGCTTTTAAAGGAGCAAACGCACACATCAGCGCCTCATTAGCATCCACTCTGAGGCTGATTGATGGCCTTTTTCATTTACTGCCGTTTCTATAAAGTGCTTTTAGCATCGCTCACTGCTTCTCAAACGTTCTCATCTTTAACTTCACGCCTCAGCAGCAAAGAAAACAAAGGCCTCCAGGGTTTATTTTAGCCTTTATTCCTCGCAGAGCAGATAGCAACACGGCTACGCTAACATAGCTACATGCTAAGCTAACAACAACAAGTGGGGCAAAAAATAAAGCCAGATACAGTATACGCAAAACTACAACGGAATTACACAAAATGTTTCCAAAAACACATAAAACAGCAACAAAAACTGAAAAAAGACAATAATACACAAAACAACAATTCACACAAAGACCTAACGTTACATTGTCTCTAAATAAAACACAATGAACAAAATATTCATCCAAACAAGAAGACAATCATCAACATCCCCCGCTAAAACGCAACAATGGCAATAACTCCGGAGGAAATAATTGCGCACTTCTCATTTTCGAACTCCATCAAGGTATTGATACCCTGAAGACACACACCAAATTTGGTCATCCTATCTTAAACGCTGTCTAGTTTAATGGCGCTCAAACCTACTGTATATCCTCCTTCACACTTTGTGGTGGGAAAAATAAACCACATGATGAAAAACAAACAAAAAAAACACAGAAAGACAATAAAATTACACAAAATGACTGCCAAAAACACACAATAGAACAAGAACATTCCACAAAAATGAGTCCAAAGACATACAAAGACGATGGCGACAAAAATACACACAACAAAAACCAATAACACAAAGCGACAGTGAAAATACAGAAAATGATCAATTAAAGACTCACAAAAAGCAAAAAAGAAATAAAAGAAAAAGATGATGTTCAGACGATGCGTTTGTGAGGAATATGAAACACACTGATGTGTATTCATTCACACAGATTGTTATTGTTATTGTTGTTTTTTTACCACGTCTGGAGCTTCTGTTTGGTGGTAAAAATCCAGAGCAGCAGGTTTTTTAATATCAAACACTTTGAGAGTCAAACATTGATTTTGCAGCAGCGATAAAAACACACGCTGCAGTAAAACGCTTCATTACGTTAGAGCTTCAATAAAGGAACGCTCAGAGTTCTCCTGCAGAGCTAACACATTACGGAGAATTACTGTAAATCTGTGGCATCATAAAATATAACGTCATTCAGCCTCTTCTCCAGATGTTGTCCACTCTCAAATAACACAAAAAAACCACTGCAGAGAGAAAACTGTTGATGTTTACACTGTTAATAATAATAATTAGAATTATAATAATAACTTGGCAAGGAGAATACATATTTGGCAATTGAAAATAGAAAAAAATTGGCAAAAATGACTGTTGATGAAATTGAAAGAAATAATGCAGAAAAAAACAGAAAACTGACATTGAACGAAGGTCGCGGTCACACAATGAAAGGAAATGTTGTTCAATGGTACCAGTGCCAAGTTATAGAGAAGAAAAACTGTGATGTCATGAACTTTGACCCCTAGCGATCTTTTAACTGGTAGATCGTACAGCTTTGGTCCAATAAAATACAATACTCCACTTTAGATATACTTTTCATAAATGTAAGCATCAAACTTGCTACGATAAATATTCATACAGATATGGAAAATTTAGGTTTTTGACACTTAACGCGACCTTGACCTTGACATTTTGGCTTTAAAAAAGGTCGACTGCACATCCTTGACATTGTCCCTATGAGATGACATCATTAGTCAATGATGCCAAATACAACTACGTTAATGCGTGTGTGTGTGTGTGTGTGTGTGTGTGTGTGTGTGTACACAATGTTCACATGATCAGTGAGGTTATAATGTCATATTTTCTTCTTCATGTCCATTAAAGACGTTGCGTGGCTCTGATACACACACATGTATCACCTCGTCAGATAATGAGATCACACCTCACTGTAGCAGCGTACACACACTCACACGCACACACACACACACACACACACACACACACACACACACACACACACACACACACACACACACACACACACACACACACACACACACACAGCAGGGTTTTGGGGTTGTTATCTCGCCAGGGCTGATTTAGAAGTTCAGCATTTTCCAATCTCATAAACACCGACTTATCACTGTCACAGGTCTGTTTTCATTTACTAATTAAGATCAAAGGGTCACTTTCCTTTGATGTTTATAGAGTATTTTTCACTTATTTCTTGTTTTATTTCTATACTATGTTCTTGGGTTATATTGTGTAGTGTTTTCTGTAGGACTTTTGGTATTATATTATATATTATTTAAATTATTTTGGTAGAATCTTTTGTAATTGCAGTGTTGTAATATATTTTTTTAAAGTATATTCTGCATTTTTTGTGGTATTTTTAAAACTTTTAGAGTTTAAAATGAGTTTATTATTCCTGTATTATATTTTTGTATGAATTACATAGTATTCTTTTATTTTGTATGTTCTTTTAATTTTTTTTTTGATTATTGTCCATAAACACAAACACAGACAACAAAATACATGAAACAACAATTAAGGGGGTAAGCTACGAATCTAGATTAGCTCTTATCGCGCTAACTTCCAGGATTTAATCCGTGTGTGCTGGACGAGAAAGCTGAATCACTATGGCAACTAGTCTTTCACAGTTAACCTGGTCCCGACCAAGTTTTTCTGTAGCTTGAATGTTAGCTAGTGATAAAGTCCCGCCTCCTGACCAATCAAATCTCTTAGAAAACGAGCTGTCCAATGAAATACGCTGACAGGAGAGAGATGTGAGCCTTTCATTTACTGATGACATCATATAGGAAAAATAAGATTTATATCTGATGAACTGATCAAATAAAATCAATAAAATAAGTCAGCTGATAACACCTGTGTGCATCACACACTTTCATACCAATAAATTAATGAATGAATTCATGTAATCTGAAGTAATGCTGAGAGCGTCAGTCCTGTAGATAATATAAATATAGAAATATATTCCACCTTATGATGTAGATCTGTATGAACACAGGATCACAAACACACGTTAAAAAGAAAGGAGAAAGTCAAACTTATTAAATATTTGTTTATAATCTCACTAATGTAAACATTCACACTCATCAATTCCTGCATTAATTACTTTCTGCTTTTACTGCAGCACCACTGGTGTTTTTGGTCTGAATTATGAATTTTATTTCTTCATATTTTTAAATGTAAGCAACACATAACCGATCAGGACTAGGTTATGTAATGGATCAGATCTGATAGACAGTATAAAAGCTCCGCCTCCTGCACGACTGTTGCTCTTCCCTGTCATCATAGATTAATATTCATTATATTTAAGATCATAAACTCTTCCTCCTGTGAAGACGCTCTGCCAGTTCTCTCCATTGATTGGTCAGACGCTGCAGTCTCCACCCCTTTCACGTGAGCGTGCACGTACGAGGGTGAAATCACTTTTCTTAAATTAGCGTGTTTTGATCTACGTTTGTAGTCCAGCATATATCTGGAAAGGAATGTTTGGTTAGTTCAAGCTAGCTAACGGAGATTAATCCAATCTAGATACGTACCTTAATGACACAATAATGACTCTAGACGTTCAAAACCACAACAAAAATACACAAAAAAGGCAAAATGACAATAAAAATACACAAAATAACTCCAAAAACACATATAAGGACAACAAAATACATGAAATAACATGAAACCAAAACAACAAATATGACTCCACAGTCAGAAAATCACAACAAAAACACACAAAAAGACATGAAAAACACACAAAACGATAACAACATATAAAATGACAGATACTGTAAGAAACCTGTGCTAATGCTCTGATTAGTCATTATTATAAGTATTGATCATGTGACACTGATCAGATGAGATGAGATCAGATCCTGCTGTGAGCAAAGTTTCCGTCTCTGGAATGTGTTGCCTTTACAAACAAAGAGCGTAGCAGCTAATTAGCATTCTGTAGCTATGCGCTGCTGTAAATAAAGCTAATCTGTTAGCATCTGTAGAACGGCTCCATCCATCAGCTGCTTTCCTCCTCCAAACAAACAAAATCTGATTTTAAAAACACCGTCTGTCTGAGGTTTTATTAATGTGAACAAAACACTCATAAAGCACAGCAGACATGGCCAACAAGCGGTCCGGGGGCCACACGCGGCCCTTGAGCTATGTTTGAGCGGCTCCCAAAGTAAATGCAGAAAATGAATGAAAGAAACTTACAAATGACAACAAAAAGACACACGACAACAATATAAATATACAAAAGTAGAGAAAATATAGAAAATGACAACAAAATTACTTCAAAAACACACAAAACAATAATTAAATTTCTTGACCTCGCAGTGATAAAAATTCTCTGTGATGCTGACGACACTCTGCAATATATCACAGTAAAAAACATTCAATAGAATCTGTTTTTAAGGATGTACAAGGCTTAAACTTTACTAAGATACTAAACTTACTTCCAAATGCCTCAAAAATATATGCAAAAAATACACAAAATGGCTCCAAAAATACAAAGAACGATAACAAAAAGTAAAAAAAAAAATTTAAATCCAAAACAACAACAAACAGTCACTCCAAAAATACACAAAAGGACTACAAAAATAGAAAATTTACAAATGAAAAAAATGTACTCCAAAAATGCACAAAATGACACAAAACAACAAAATTTAGAAACTACAAAAAAAAATACATAAAAGAGTAAAAAAAGATTTGATAAATCCAAAACAACAAAAACACAAAATTACTCAAAAATACAAAAAACTGCAAACAAACAAAAAAATACACAAACGAACAAAAGAAATACACAAAACGACTCCACAATTGCACAAAATTACAGGAAAATACACAAAATGACTACAAAAAAATATATATAACTTACATAAAATGAAGGCAAAAATAGACAGAATTAGTGTATTTATGACCAAATAAACAGTGTGTCTGCGTGTAGAGTTAATTGTGTCCCATTGATATAAAGACGGATTAATTAAAACAGGTAAATTCACCAGAGTTTCTACTGTAGTTAGTGAAAGTGCAGCGTCAGCAGAAAGCTGCAGCACACACTGTTGATCAGATACAGTATATACGTTAACATCATCCTCTGCATTATTTACTAGAGTACTGTACTCCTATTAGAGAGAATACTGCAGCATCTACACACTGAACACTGGAGGGAAAGAAACACAAACTCAACCTCTACAGGAAACACTACGTTTGTTACACTGACGAGAACCTGAATCTGTCCGTCTACAACAGATGTGGGAAACAAGCGGTCCAGGGGCCACACATGGCACGCACACGAAAGTAAACACAAAAAGAAAATGTAAGAAATACAAAAAAATACCACAACATAACAGCAAACATACAAAAAATTATTCAAAAAACAATATAAACAATGTTTTTTTTTAACAATAATCAAAAACAACTGAAAAAACAAACAATGATAGAAAGTTACAAAAAGAACAACAAAATAACAAAACAACAGCAAACATGCACAGAACTGTTCACAAAACAAAAAAATGGCAAAAATACACAACAAAAGAGACTAAGAACACACAAAATGACAGAGAATTACATTAAAATAAGACAAAACAACAGCAAACATACAAAGATTTTTTTTTCAAAAATATGCAAAAAACAAGACTCTAAAACCACACTAAATGTCAACAAACATGCACAGAATAATTAAAAAACAAAACAAAACAAGGATGACTAAAAATAAATTCTAAAATATCCACAAAATGACTCAAAAACCACACTAAATGACAGAGAATTATATATATATATATATATATAATACTGTGTTAACTGCTGACTTCGTAGCCTCAGACTGATGAAATATTAAGGAGCTGTGTGTGTGTGTGTGTGTGTGTGTGTGCGTGCGTGCGTGCGTGCGTGCGTGTGTGTGTGTGTGCTGATGTTTTCTTTACCTCTGACACTCTGCGCTGACACCGGATGAATTGTTTATTCGTTCTCTGACAGCTTGTCAGGGACGTTCCACCTCCTGACGGACGCCGTCGCTGCCTTGTAAAAGTGTTCAAACACATTTATTACTTCCCTCAGCAGCTCTAGATGTAAAAATAACTGCTGAAATCTGAGCTTTTATGTCTCATCAATGATTAAAGATCAAAGTAGAGAATTCAGACACTGATCACTGCTGCTCATTTAACTAACGAGAAAACATTGGTTTGATAAATATTTCATAAATACTACAGAAAACAAACAAACATTGCATAATGCCACTATATCCCTCAGAGCCACTATAAGCCCCTCCTACAGGTGACTTCCTGTCTCCTGAAGCCCCTCCTACAGTTACTTCTTGTCTCCTGAAGCCCCTCCTACAGTTACTTCCTGTCTCCTGAAGCTCCTCCTACAGTTACTTCCTGTCCCATGAAGCCCCTCCTACAGTTACTTCCGGTTTCTTGAAGCCCCTCCCACTGGCATGTAGTAGAAAATCTAAGTTGATCACGGATAGTACAAGTGTTGGATCATTAGTCAGTGAACAATAAGCTAGCACTGTGCGCAGCATTAGCATTTCCTAGCAGCTAACAGTAACAGACTTATTAGATGTTAGCATTAATATAGCATTAGCTCAAAGCGTTGCACATTATTACAAACAAAAGATGTTTTTTACTTTTTGTTCACGTCATTTCTTTGTAAAAATCTTTATTTTGACTTTAATTTGTCTCTAAATGTATGTTTGGATAAACTCTGAGCTTGTTTAAAGGTCACGTCAACTTATTCATGATGGATTCTAATTTGTTGAAGGTTTTTTACGGTAAAATGAGCAGAAGAAGATTGGTTTAGAACAAGATGAAGAGGAAACATAAAAAACTGCAAAGGTTATTATTGATCGTGACTGAAAGAATGTTTTACTGCAGCTGTAATAGTTCTAACTGGGGGTTTCCACTGGATACGTCTCCGCTGCACCACGGCACCGATCATGCTAGCCAATTCCAGGTAATCCCCACCGGTTGCATTTTGAGTGCTCCATGGTGCACATGGACAACTGTGACGTCATGAGACAGAGGAGTTGTCATGATATTTATATAATCACGTGAGAACGCAGTTAAATGTATGTGTTATAAAACACAACAATAACAGCTCAGTGTTCCTAACGAAGGAGAACAAGAGGTTGGACTCTGAATTTTTCATAGACACATTTTTTATCAACAGCCAACAGAGAAGAGATAAAACTGTAAAACCAGTAAAACATGAACTAAAGTTTCTACAGTTTACAGTGAGTTACAGTATGAGAGGAATCAATATAGTGGATGTGATTTTGTTTTTACACATTATGACATTTTGGTGATGTAGTTACTTGAAGTATAATCTGAAGTGTTTTATTTTGAAAAGTAACCCGATATTTTATTGTGGAATACGTGCTTAATTTCCTGTTTAGTTTCATTTGCTCTGTGCTGATTGATGCGTTGTGTTCCACCAGAAATAGAAGCCTGTGTATATCTGGTGGAGGACACTGGACTACCACATCTATGAAGGAGCAGACACACACACCACAGTGGACCTGGTGGAAATGAACACAGACTAAAGTGAAACCTATCAGTGACGTAACGCAGCGGAGCCGCATCCAGTAGAAACTGGTCTGATACAAACACCACAGGTTTTAAATAGTTATTTTATACAAATAAAGTGAAGAAAAAACTCATTTTAACAAACAAGTGAAGAAAGAAAGAAAGAAAGAAAGAAAGAAAGAAAGAAAGAAAGAAAGAAAGAAAGAAAGAAAGAAAGAAAGAAAGAAAAATAATAAATCCATAATTTATATCATTCGAAGAAAAACAAATAAAGAAAAACGTAACCTCTTCTCTCTATAATCAGGGGAGCTAACGCTAACAACGACGTGCTACCACTTTACCAGCGTGCTCTAGCAGGTGTGCAGCGGCGACTGTTTCTCCATCAACATTCAGCAGCGCTGCATTATTAACGTTAGCCTGCGGCTATGCTCGCTTCGGGCGCAGGCACCCACAGGATCGCTACGCCGCTATGCTACAAGAATGTGTGATAGCATTGCTAACGCCGTTATTCTTCCTCAGACTGCATTTCATCATCCCCATCATGTGACCACACAATCAGAGAAAGACTCACAACCAGCATTAGACGTTTATAGAACAACATCATCAGCGTATACATTTATGAGTTAGCGTTAGCTTAATAAAGGACTAATCTACTGCTTTGAATGAAAGAATGAATAATAACAGAGTCAACAACTGTTAATACATTTACATTTTAGGGTTAACTTAATTCATTGTGATATACAATGTAACCATGTAGGGCAAATTGTTCCTAAATTGTACATATCCTGTTAAGGACTAATATATATTTCATATTTGCATTTCCTGAAGAAATGCTAGTGATGCTAGCATTACCCTGGAATTGGCTAGCATTAGCTGATCATTAGCAATAGTTAACATTACCATTAACCTAGCGTTCTTAGCATTTGCTAGTATTAGCATTTACCTAGCTATAGTATAGCATTAATATTAAAATAGCATTAGCCTAATAATATAATTAGCTTCCACTAGCTTACCATTAATATTAACAAAGCATTAGTATTCATCTAATGTTAGCATTAACTTAGCATTAGCCTGGCATTAGTACTAGTACGCCCTATGACAATATGCGTATCCCTGGGGGTACCCATACCCCACTTTGGGAACCTGACCTTCAAAATTGCGATAGTTACGTTGAACGAGATTATGTAGCAAAAGCTACGTTAGCCACACTGCTAACCCTCAGTAGAGAATCACCCTCACATTTTACACAAAACCCCCTTAGCGTGATTGTTGAATGCTTCCGCTGTGACGTGTCACCATGTAAACTGATCACCAGTTGAGCCAATACACCATCAGATAAACCTGATCTTAACCTACACTTCAGATGAAGCTCTGCATTCATTTTCAGTCACAGAATAACATACGAACGTAACACGTAGCGCGTGATTTAGAACGGTATTATGGACAGAATTGGACATATTTGTCTATTTGTTACACATTTCTAGACATTCAGTCACCAGTTTTCCAGTGAACAATAGTGTGTAAATATGTGATTTTTTTTCTCAAAAATATAACAAACATTTCTGTGCCATATTGGGCCTGATTTTAAATAAAGAGAGAAACGGTTCGGATTCATTTCTTGGTTACAAATCGAGAATTGTTTATTTAAAGAGGCTGCATCTGCATTTGAATGAATCGAGGGATGATGTGCATTAGCATAATGTGCATTAGCATGATGTGCATGATGTATTAGCATAACGTAGCCCTGTGTTGGCTTCTCTATGGCCTCCCACTGTGAGCGGAGAGAAAACATGACAAGCTAACAGAAGCTCTGAAATGTATACAATAATAATACATCAAATGTTTATAGAACTTTTCAAAATAAAACTCAAAGATGCTTTACACAGGAGGGAGAAGGAGTAGGTGAGACGTTAGTGGGCGTTAAATGCCTGTTGAAGATGATTTTTTCATGATAATTTCAGATATTGTACTGTTGAGTTTAAGTTGGTGGATATCCATGATATGATTTAGAGAAGCAGTTTGTGAGGGTGGATTGGGGGGTGGGGGGGATTGGTTTGTGGGATAGGGATAGGTGTGTCGTCAGCATAGCAAGAAAGTAGAGTCCATGATGTTTCCGAGCAGTACCACATAGAGAAGATGATGGGACCTAGCAGAGAGCCCTGAGGGACACCGTGGGTTACTGGGGTTGGTGCAGGTGTTTATAGAGATCTATGTGTTGGTGAGGTATAGGACGTGAACCAGGAGAGAACTGAACCAGTAAAGATTCTCAGGGTTCTCATGATTCAGACCAGGTTTTGTGAGTGTGGGACAATACCAGAGGTGAGTGATGAGTTTATGATGTCCAGGAGACGAGGGGTGAGGCAGGGGAGGCGGGATTTGAAAAACAACGGTTGTTATGGTGGAAGTGACGCGAGTGTGTACAATGTGGTGGGACAGGAAGTGGGACAGGGCTGGAGATTGTTGGTGTATGTTGTCAAACACGTGCACACACAACGTGCACACACAACGTGCACACACAACGTGCACACACCAGTAACACTGCAGTGAAGTGACTCAGGATGGTTTGTTCACACACTGACTCCTACTGCTGCATTAATTCAATCTGACTCACTCTGTACATTGAATCACTTCATTTAACTCATTATTGTTATTATTTATATCCTGGATCATTTGAGTTCTAACTGTTTCTGTGGCGTCCGTGACCCGCGTCGCTAACTTACACGCTCTGAGTCCTCGGTGTAAACGGATCAATATCAGCGCTAGCTCAGCCTCTCTGTGGCTTTCAGAACTCTGCTTTGAAATATGAAATATGAATTCTAGGAGAAGCTGCAGGAGTCTGTCCTTCAACTGTGGTCACACACACACACACACACACACACACACACACAATCTCCTCCAAACAGGACGCACACAGACTCACAAGGTCAACGTGTGACGCTGGACAACAGGAGCGCAATGTGTGTGTGTGTGTGTGTGTGTGTGTGTGTGTACACTTTTCACACAAACCCACATACATTTTTACTCACTTATTATTCATTTAATTCAGTCCAAACCGCTAAGAGTCTAAGTTGCTAACGTTATCTCTTGTGTGGTTAGCTTCAGTCTAAACTGCTAATGCTAACAATGGTGTTTGCACGGTTAACCTTTGAGTTTTATTTGCTAACATTTATATTTTATTTGCTAACATTTGAGTTTCATTTTCTAACATTAGTGTTTGTGTGGTTAGCCTCAGAGTCTAAAATGCTAACTCTTCCTTCTGTTCTAATCCTTGAAAGAATAACACATTTAATCATGATTTAAAAAATAAAGAAGTGATTAGAAGACAAGAAAATATCAATATTAATGAAATAAAATAATGACAAAATAAATGCTAATATAATAATAATAAACTGTTGATTCAGCAGCATCATGTAGCCAACGTAGCACAACGCTAATGGGATTAAAATCAGTGATTATAAGGGTTCACTGGTGCTTCTGGAGAACAATGACTGTGTTATTGTTGGTGTCCTGCAGAGATCAGAGCTAACGTGGAGCATTAGAGGATTAAAGGTGTAGCTAAACACATCAGGACTGTGATTGCATTAGCATTAGCTCGTCGGACCGCAGGCTGCTCAGCACAGGCTAAGGAACAGGATTTCATTACATTCACACTGAGTGACAAGTAGGAGAAACATCTCCTCCACAGTCCGTGCACGTTTCATATTCCATCAGTGGGAATCTCTCCGTTACATGTATTTAACACGTTAAATGTGTTTGTGTCTCCTCCTGTTGTTGTTTGTTTGGTTTAGTGTGTTTCAAAATCACTTTATTTATTGAAAACTAATTAAAGGCTTGCGTAGTTTTTGTTGTGATTTTGGGTTTAAAACATTTTTTTTTTACTTTATCATTTTTTTATTTTGTGTCATTTTGTCATTTTGTGAATAATTTTGTACATTTTGTTGTCCTTTTGTGTATTTTTGCTAAATACTTTGAGGCATTTGGAAGT
>NW_021145250.1:171569-315694 GCF_900634775.1 Gouania willdenowi | reverse complement strand
GAAGAAAGAAGAAGAAAAGAAGAAGAAGAAGAAGAAGAAGAAGAAGAGAGAAAAGATAGAAGACAGTAAGAGAAGAAGAATAAGAAGAAGAAAGAAGAAGAAGAAGAAAGAAAGAAGAGAAGAAGAAGAAGAAGAAGAAGAAGAAGAAGAAGAAGAAGAGAGAAGAAGAAGAAGAAGAAGAAGAAGAAGAAGAAGAAGAAGAAGAAGAAGAAGAAGAAGAAGAAGAAGAACAGGAAGAAGAAGAAGAAGAAGAAGAAGAAGAAGAAGAAGAAGAAGAAGAAGAAGAAGAAGAAGAAGAAGAAGAACCATCATGGAGGGGCCACAACTGATGGACTATGATGCCAGGCCAGATGTTCAGCTCAGAGAAAGAGGAGACCCCACTATCAGAGCTGGACCCCCTCAGTTTGTTATGCTACTGTTTATTCAAGTACAGCATTCTGTAAAATTAAAAACTGAATACATGTAACCTGTTGTTATGATTTGCTGTTATTTAAAACATTTTTGTTACATTTTCTTTTAAAATTATATAAAATAAATGACCTGTTCTTTCAGCCACTGCTTGTGTTTGTTTAATTTATTTATTTACAGACTAAAATAACTAAACAGGCTTCCAGCACCCCCCCCCCCCCCATTCCACCCCCACCACCCCCCCATACATTCATAGTGTTGTGACAGGAAAGCCAAATAAAAATATAAATAAAACACAGAGCAAACAAAAATGTATAACATAACAGAATAAAAAACAAAAAAAAGTGTGTAAATATTCTGTGGTGTGATTCACAAAATAATATCCATAGACATTAACTATGACTGTACACTGAGCCAAAACTGAGTCACATGTAAACAAAAATAAAACACATACATCAGCCACTGTTTGTTACAGAAAAACTTAATATTGACACTAAAACAATAAAACATTTAGTAAATATCATGTCTCCAGTCATTGTCAATCTTTGCTTCATACAAAACTACGGTACACTAGTTAAGTCAACTATTCATCAGCATGTATGTCTATGCTGTACCCCCCCCCCATTCTGTGCTATGGTTAGCATAGCACAGAATGTTCTTCATAGAGATTATAGCATAGAGTGGGCGTGTCTCATTGTTCCCGCTCTTTGCCTCTTCCTGTAGCTGTGATGATGTCATCAGCAGCTGGTGGATGAGAACCAAGAGGAATCAATGACTCTCTGTGGAATAATGAAGATAATTAGCTCAGAATAAGGAGGAGAATTAACGACTCCTCAGAGAACGTCTGCTCAATGTTTGACCCACATTAACCCTCATTGAATGACTCACTGACTCACTGGGTTAAAGACTCATTTTATAAATACACCATCATCTGAGTCACTAAATCAATACGGTTCATTCAGCTCATTTGAGTCTCGGGTCCTGTGTGTTCCACTGGTTAATGATTCTATCAGTGATTTACCAAAAAAACACACACAACTACGACAAAAACACACAAACACTTATAAGGAACATAAATCCAATGGTACACGGTTTGACTTCCTCTAACACACACACACTTGCGTGAGTGTGGGCGGGGCCAACAGGAAGTAGCAGCTGTGAGGAGTCGAAGCGTCTCCATGGAAACCATCCTGATGATTCCTGTGTGAGGTTTATTTGTGAAGTCATTGGGGATCAAAACGTCTGACTGGTTCATTACGGCGCTGATAGCTAGCGTTAGCGCATTAGCCTTTAGATGATGAAGGCGTGTGACCATGTGGTCTGATCCCAGTCAAAGGTCAAAGGTCAGGCTTCATTACAGTAATGTGGGGTTTGGTCAGTGATGATCTCCTTTCAAAGACACCCCCCGGGGGGCCCTCGCCTTGAAAGGTTTTTAAAGAGGGGTCCAGATCAGCTGGTTCCTTCCCCCTCTGTTGTGGGCGGCGGGTTGCTGGGCATCTTCCCTCATGGTTTGACCCCACATTGCCCCCCGCCCCCTAGTGGGTCATCATCATCATCATCATCATCATCATCATCATCATCACTGATGGCACTGGGCGTCAACGTCTGTAACATTCTTGTTACTTTCACTGAAAAACGACTGGAAGTGACAGACATGGCAACCCACAGAGGAAAGAACCTGTTGAAGCTGTGTTGCACACTCACACACACACTCACACACACACACACACACACACACACACACACACACACACACACACACACACACACACACACACACACACACACACACACACGCTGTGCAGCGTACGTGTTTAGGAGTCATTCCACTGATGAGTGGTGGTTATTTTCTTCTCCCTCAGATCTGCTGTGAACATCAACAGGCACACGTTGTGTTATTGTGTTGTTGTGTTGTTGTGTTGTTGTGTTGCGTTGTTGCATTATGGCTTTATGTTGTTATTGCGTTATGGTGTTATTGCATTATGGCAAATGGCGTTATGGCGTTATTGCATTATTGCATTATTGCATTATGGTGTTGTGGTGTTATTGCGTTATTGCGAATGGCGATATGTCGTTATGGCGTTACAGCATTATTGCGTTATGGCGTTATGGCGTTATGGCATTATGGCATTGTTGCATTATTGCGTTATGGCGTCATTGCGTCTGTGGCTCGTGTTAGACACACAAATCACATTCGTGCCTTTGCTCCATGTCAGGAAAACTAATGAGTTCCAACAACGAGCAGCGACGCACAACTGAGCAGAAAAGGTTACAGAGGTGACAACACCATACTACAGTAACACAACGTGTTCACACACAGCAGTGTGTAGTATCACACACACACACAAACCACAGAAGAAGAGGTGATTATTTATTGACCTGTTGTCCACAGGTTTTGAATGATTCCATGTTTTCATGGGCGTGCATGTGTTGCCGTGCACGTAATCCATTATTTAATGCTGTTCCTTATTCATTATACATTTGATACAGCAAACATGGCGCCCCAAAGCACAACCTGGCAACTCAGATCTGAGCCGAGCAGCGTCGAGGTCAGACACACACACACACACACACACACTCATACACACACACACTTACACACTCTGAGGGAACAGAGTGTGTGTGTGTGTGTGTGTGTGTGTGTGTGTGTGTGTGTGTGTGTGTGTGTGTGTGTGTGTGTGTGTGTGTGTGTGTGTGTGTGTGTGTGTGTGTGTGAGACAGGATGCTGGAAACACTACACAAGGAACATCAAGCAACACAAACCACACAAAAAACCAACAAAAGTGTTATAAACATGGACAAAACCACTCCATAAACCCATAAAACTACTACTAAATCATAAAACAACCCATTTAAAAACACACAAAACCACTCTATAAACATACATAAAGAATTACAATAAACACAAATGTACTACAAATATGCAGAATACATAAAGCCTGCTTTTAAATAGTGTTTTTATCTCATAGTGTCAAATGTTTCCCTTTGAACATTTGACATATAAAAAACAACAAAATGGCTCCAAAAAACACACAAAATAACTTCAAAAACACAAATGTTTTTCAAACACACACAAGTTCATTGCAGCAATACACAAAAGCACATTATAAAATACAAAAGTACAACAAAAATACACACAAATCTTTTACCATTCATCCATTTTCAGACCCACTTATTCCCGTTTATCAGGGTCATACACACACATCTTTAAAAATACACACACTAAACACACACAAATCCACTCCTATTACACACTAAATGATTACATCATTACATAAAAATAGAAAGAGTTCCTTAAAGCAAAAAAAAAGGTTGAATGACTGGTTTGTTAAATAAAAAGAGATGAAACGTGGCTGTGGTTTAAAGCGTTTAAATTGTTGAGCTGCTCAGTGACTGAGGTTTGGTTTCATCTCACAGGAACTCGTTCAGGAACATTTGGACGTTTGGAGCCAAAGATCAGGAAGCCTGGAGCTCAAAGTCACACATTTAGAGGAAAGAAAGAAAGAAAGAAAGAAAGAAAGAAAGAAAGAAAGAAAGAAAGAAAGAATGAATTAATTCTCTGGGCTGCAGAGAAAATGAGGAGGTCATCGTTATTATTTTAACCTTTGAAAACGTTTGTTCTTTCTGCTCCTGAAACTCCATCAGTTTAAAGTGAAGAGGAAGAGGAAGAGGAAGAGGAAGAGGAAGAGGAAGAGGACAGTTAGAGCTGCTGGTGTAGCACTTTAACTGCTCATGGTTATAACTGATGACCTTTAATCAGTGCTTTATATCGGGGGCTTGTCCAGGACCAACAATAACAACGTCACAGGTTTGAGTTCAAATGTCAGTGAAGAGAAAAAACACAAAAGGTTGATTTGTTTCTACATGAGGAGGATTCAAAGGTCAAAGGTCACTGACCCTGTTTACCCTTCAAGACTTGTGTTCAATTTGTGTATTTCTCTCTCATTTTGTGTCTTTTTCTTTCATTTTAGAGTATTTTCCTGTCATTTTTTTAATATATTTTTGAAGTGATACTGTGTGTTTTTCTGTCATTTTGTGGGTTTTCAGTGATTTTGGGTATTTTTGTTTCCGCTTTTTCCAGTTGGTTATTTGAATATTTTTTGCTCACATTTAGTTTCTTTAGTTGTTATTTTTGTGTTAATGTTGTGGTGTGTGTTTCTTTCATTGTGTGTATAAATAATAAGTGAGTTGTGTGTCCAGCAGGTGGCGCAGTGAAGCAGCAGCAGAAGTTAAACACGTACCTCTGAGCATGCGCACTGCAGGTCTTCCTCCTTTATTCTCTGGCCTCGCGTTAATCACACTGTCACTGCCCACGTGCAGCTGAACGCCACAAAGGTGAGATGGCGTGTGACGTCACGGTCCGTGGGGCCTTTATGAAGAACGAATGTATGCAGCACACACACACACACACACACACACACACACACACACACACACTCTCTCTATCAGCCGTTTCCAGGGCAACGCTGTATCCACTCAAACAGACAGAGATTAATGAAGTCAGCTGGCGCATGCGTGTACGTGTATAAAGCAGCTGTTGAATGAAATGTTTGCTGACTCCGCCCCCCTGTGGACAGAAGGGGAACTACAGAAGAGTGACAGGAGTTAAAAGCTTTAATTACCGATTTATTTGACATTAATAATTAAATATTAAATATTTTCTTTATTTTATGATTTTATAATAAAGATGTAAACATATAATTGTATTTCACAAATTTCACAAACTGCTTTTAATATTGATTAGTTTTAACTTTCTTTTTTTTTTAATCACAACATGAACTGTTTATATTGATGCACTACAGACGTGTTGGTCTGTATAAGCTAACACATGTGGAACTGATTGCTACATGCTAAGCTAACCAAACATATAGAACCGATGGCTACATGCTAAGCTAACCGAACATACGGGCGACCGTGGCTCAGGTGGTAGTGGGTCGTCTTCTGATCGAGAGGTTGGGGGTTCGATCCCAGTACCTGACTATGTGTCGAAGTGTCCTTGGGCAAGACACTGAACCGTAAGTTGCTCCCAGTGGTCGACTAGCGCCTTGCATGTCAGTCCTGTCCCACTGGTGTGTGAATGTGAGAGTGATTGGGTGAATGAGCTGATATGTAAAGCTATGAGACTGTTTCAGTGGTGATAAAGCTCTATATAAAATCATGTCCATTTACCATTTACCATACAGAACTGATAGCTACATGCTAAGCTAACCAAACATATAGAACTGATGGCTACATGCTAAGCTAACCAAACATACAGAACTGATGGCTACATGCTAAGCTAACCAAACATGTGGAACTGATGTCTAGGTAAGTGTGATGAAGTGACTCACAAAGATCATGGACTGATGGACGTTGCCATGGAAACACAATATACCACACATCAGAAAAAATTCGTAGGTGAACATGTAACGTGTGTGTGTGTGTGTGATCACACACATTAACCCTCTTTATCAGTTACTTTGGTCTTTTCTGACTAATTCTTATTTTAATCTCATTAAAAACTATTATTCCATGTGAAATAAATTAGAAAAGCTGCACATTTATCAGTTAGATCACAAGCCACACCCCTTTAAACTTTGACCCTACTCAGTAAGCACTGCTATATGCTAAGCCTGTGGGACTGGTCATGTTGTGCTAAGCTAACTAAACGTGTGGGACTGGTGGTTACGTGCTAATCTAACCCCAACATGTGGGAGTAGTCACTACGTGCTAAGGTAATCAAACGTATAGGGATGGTGGTTATGTGCTAAGCTAACTAAACATGTGGGCCTAATCACTAAGTGCTAAGCTAACCCAAATATATGGACTGGTGGCTACGTGCTAAGCTAATGAATCATTTGGAACTGGTTGCTACATGCTAAGCTAATTAAACATTTGAGATAGTTCGCTACATGATAAGCTAACCCAAAACATGTGGATTGGTGGCTACGTGCTAAGCTACTAAACATATGGAACTGGTCGCTACGTGCTATGCTAACTAATATTCGGGACTTGTCACTACATGCTAAGCTAACTAAATATTTGGAACTGGTTGCTACATGTTAAGCTAACTAACTAAACATGTGGTAGTGATGGCTACGTGTTAAGCTAACCAAACAAGTGGGATTGGTGGCTACGTGCTAAACTAATTAAACATTTGAGACAGTTCGCTACATGATAAGGTAACCCAAAACATGTGGATTGGTGGCTACGTGCTAAGCTACTAAACATATGGGACTGGTCGCTACGTGCTAAGCGAACAAATATTTCAGACTTGTTGTTACATGCTAAGCTAATTAACTAAGCACTACACACTACACAAAGACGCACAACAATAATGCACGACATGACTATAATCCTGTTATTCCCTGGTTTTGTGACAGAGTGACGAAGCAGAAACTGTGAGTGAAGGATTATTTATTTATTGGTGTTTGGAGGGAAGAGGAGCTCAGACGTGCGTCCGTGTGGAGAGCACACCACTGTGTGAGGAGGAGGACGCAGTCCGTCACATCGACAAAAGAAGTTAGCCACGAGAAGAACTAGCAACATCACTGTCATTGTGTTGGTGGTTTGTTCTGAGAAAGGGAGAACACTCGACAACACCGGTCACACATAGAAAAATAGCACTGTCAAAAAGCTTGTGTGAAACGTCTCTGAGGAAGAAACTCCCAGAGCTCAGTGTGTATCAAAAGGAAAAAAACTCCACAGCAAAGACTCCTGGGAAATAATCAGAGTCTCAAGCTTGGAATCAAGAAAGTCATCACAGATTATAGAACAAGAAGAAGAAGAAGAAGAAGAAGAAGAAGAAGAAGAAGAAGTAAAAAGTTCAGTTTTACTCTGAAAGAACAACAGAGCTACACAACCGTCCACTAAACCCCGCCCTCATTCAGTCACTGTCCAATCACAGCGCGGCAGATCAAAGAAAAGTAGAAAATAAAGTGTTGGAAAGTATCAGCGTATCAGTGTGATTTTAGTAGAATAAAGACAAGTTTGTAACGTGGATATGAAACACCCGCAACACGTTCATCAGGTTCTGTAAACATTCAGAAAAATGTGTGTATTGACAAATAAGTAAATATTTTATACACAAATATGTTCATGCTCTTTTAAAGAAATGGTATTTGTAGTTAATTCAACACTTACAAGTTTACACAAAGCAGTTTATTTTGAAAGATTAAACTTACATTTAAAATTGTAATTTTATTCAAAGCTTAAAATCAGTTTGAATAAATCTAAACGTAATAAAACAGAGTTTTGAAGCTGAAGGACAAGCGCGGGATACAAGCCAGACTAAGGAAAACCTTCTGAAAAAGATTTCAAATAAAATAAAAAATAATCTAATAAAAATGTTTGAGTGCGTCCTGAACCTCCCTCCCACCAGGGGGCACTAAAGCGCTCCTGCTGAAAATGTATGTGGAAAAAAATTATCCAAATTAAAGCTAGGGTAGGCGATTTTCTCCAGATACACTTTTTAAGTTTTTGGTTGAAATTGTCTTTGTGTCCTGACATAATTTAAGATCTTATGTGCTCTGAAAAAGTAACAAAGAACATCCATCATCTGTAGCAGCTGTAAATCTGTAATAACTTCAACCGTTTTTTTTAACCAATCACGTCTCCCTGCTCGTTCTCGATCCCTCGCATGCACGAGCTCACACTGAAAGCTCGTCACCACTTAGTTAAAACAGAGTTTTTAGTCACATTTTTTAACATATATAATGATAAAGTTTATTGTTTACTTACTGCTGAATGAGACAACGTAGTTTTTACACAATACATCAATGAGCTGAGCTCCTCTTCTGCAGCAGCTGTGAGCATGCATGTGAGTGAGACGGAGCACAGAGGGGAGGGGTGAGGGGAGTAAAGGCGGAGCCATCAGGGAAGCTACATTCAAAATCATGCTAGCTTTTGAAAATCGCCTACCCTACCTTTAAACCAATAGGTATTGAAGATATTGTCCTGATTATTCTGAACTCTGATACCTTGATGTGTGGAAGACGCACTAATAGTAATATTAAAAATAATAATAATAACAGTAATGAAGAGAAACAATCTCAGCTCGCTAAAAGGGCGTGGTTTGGTGAACGGTGTGTAGTTTGGCCCAGCTGGTGAGTTAGCGGGATGGAAAGACAAATTAAAATGACTTTTTTTTTAAATCTCAAAAGAAAGAAAGAAAGACATAAAAACCACGTCCACCGACACGAGCAACACGAGCTCAGGGATAAAAACGTCCAACCTGAGAAAGAACCGCACAAAAGGATTCGCTTTCAAATATATATTCAATCATGTATATTACAACTATAATCACATAATAATTCAAGCGTGTATCATATACATACATACATATATATTTTATTATATATAATATATTCATCTAGTGAGAGAATAGTGTGAAATGTTCAAAGAAGGTACATCTGTACGGTAGCAGTGGGAGCAATTCTCAACAGGTTTAAACTAGTCATTAAAATACAAGAGGAGACGGAGGAAGAAAACGATCAACTGAAAAAGTGTCAAAGTGTGTGTGTGTGTGTGTGTGTGTGTGTGTGTGTGTGTGTGTGTGTGTGTGTGTGTGTGTGTGTGTGTGTGTGTGTGTGTGGAAGTCAGAAAAGGATCAGATCAGCACCATAAGAGTTTATAACGACAATGTTGAGCAGGGTTAAACCTGTGTGTGTGTGTGTTTTTGTGACACTTGAGGACACTTTTATAACACACTGACAAAATGAGGACACTGTCTGTCTTTTCCCATCATCCCACTGGGTTTTACACCTTCTAAAAACGCAACACACCAAAAGTGTCGAATGTCCCCACAAAGCAGAAATTCCTGAAATAAAAAAAACACTTTAATGCACCGTGTGTGACGCCTCTGCAGGTTCTCATTTGTCCTGTATATTGTGTGTTTTTAAAAACTGTGTGTCCATCGGGGTCACATAGTGTGTTACACCGCGGTCCTCATAAGTCACACAAACCTGACAGTGTCCTCACAGGTGGCATCAAACTGTGTGTGTGTGTGTTAGAGGATAGGATGGTTGTGTATCTTTGCACCTTAGGGACTGGTTTGAGGAGCAAACTTCACTTGTGTTGCGTAGTGTGTGTGTCTCCGTGTGTGTATGTATGCATGTGTGTTTTTGTGACACTTGAGGACACTTTTATAACACACTGACAAAATGAGGATGAACTGTTCATCCCACTGTGTTCTACACCTCCGAAAAACTGCGACAAAACAAAAGAATCAAATTAGTCCCCACAAAGTAGAAATTCCGTAAAAAAGTGTGTAAACCCTCACACACCATCTGTGACGTCTGTCTAGGTGCTTGTTTGTCCTGCAAGTTGTGTATTTTTCTATCAGTGCGTTTCATCGCGGCCCTCAAAAGTCACACAAACCTGACAGTTTCCTCAAAAGTAGCATCAACATCAGTGTGTGTGTGTGTGTGTGTGTGTGTGTGTGTGTGTGTGGGTGTGTGTGTGTGTCAGAGGATAGGACGGCTGTGTATCTTTGCACCATTGGGACTAGTTTGAGGAACACAGAGATAGTGTTGTAAAGCGTGTGTGTGTGTGTGTGTGTGTGTGTGTGTGTGTGTGTGTGTGTGTGTGTGTGTGTGTCTGTGTGTGCCTGCAACCGTTCCCACGCGTCACCACTAATTATCCCCCCAACATCTGCCCTCCTCCAGCTGTTCTGTGCCTGTTTGGAGTTTAACGTGAGCTCCAAACGAGTTTCACAATCCTGACTAACTAAAGTTCCGTGGCCTGGTCTGACAGCGCGGGGTTAAATCCCTGATTCAGCTGTGATACATTCTGCCTCCGGCTAAACGCGCTCCGTCACGTGAGGACAGTTTATTTGGTGGCGAACACACGCTGGGAGAAAATACGCCTGGTGCGTTTCTGTCCAGCTGTCATTTATAAAATATACAAAAGATTATCTGGTCCTGAATACGTCGCTAATAGAAAAATATACATTAATCCCCCCGTGTCAAAATCTCTTTGCGTTATTGGATGAAAACCCTCCTCCGCCTTCTGCGCCGGACAAAAGTCCCGCCTTCGAAAATAGACGCGTCTGATTGGATTGTTCCTCCCGTATAAAACAAAGCTCCGCCCCTTCCGTGTCCAAGAGCTGAAGCGTGACGATTCGCTGGCGTGTTTGTGGGGTCAGCAGCACCGGCTGGAACCGGCCAGGGCCGCGGCGGCGGCGGCGCACTAGCTGCGAAAACGCCACGCGACGCCGGGCGTGAGAACCACCAGACGTGAAGCTGCCAAAGGTCAGTGAGGAAACGTTTGGATTTGCCCAAAAAAAGGAGGGAAAAAGATAATCCACGCTGCTGCGTTCACGCCCGGCGTGGCGCCGCGCTTACAGCAGGTCTACGCTAGCCGGCCCCGCCCACTCGCCGCTCCAGCCCAGGTGCTGCGTGCGCTTGGCTGATTTTGCCGGCTCTCCTCCTCCTGGTGGCGGCGCCTCACAAGTCCCCGTGGCGGCTCTCGTACTTGTTGATGATGTTCCGGCAGCGGCCCAGCTCCTTCCTCATGTCGGCTACTTCCTGTCGCAGCGCGGCGTTCTCGCGCTCCAGGAAGGCGGCGCGCACCGAGATCTGGTTCTCCTTCAAACGGCGCGCGTCACGCGAGCGCTTGGCCGCCTCGTTGTTCTTCACGCGCCGGTTCCAGTACTTCTCGTCCTGTGGGCGTGTGGGGTGTGTGTGGAGGATGGCGAAGAGGGAGGAGCCACAGAGACAGAGGAGAGAGAGAGAGCAGGACAAAAAGGGTCAGTTTGGGTGAACGAGGAATGATGGAGGGGCAACAAAAGAGAAACAGCCAATCAGATGCCTGCATTTAAACACACGCTAACTTCAGCTAACGCTGAGTCAGCTAAACAAACTAACAATGACTTAAACAAACCCAAACTTAACCTTCCTGTTTCACCTTCTATTCCAGCTCAACTTATCCTGAGTTATCTTATCCTTTCCTTTCTTAACCAGCCATCATCACTAACAAAACTTATCCTGACCTTAACTTATCCAAGATTAACATATCTTATCCTGAGTTAGTTGATCCTTTCTTTACCTATTCAATCCTATTTTAGCTTAATTTAGCCTGATTATCTTATTCTATCTTAGTTTTACTTATCCTGAGTTATATTATCTTAAGCAGCCTATTAAAACTAACCCATATTTATCTAGTTTATCTTAATTCACTCTGGTTTATCTTATCCAGAAATCCCAACTTGTTTTAACTTCTTTTATCTGTGAAACATATCCTGACTTTGTCTAAGATAAACACATTTAATCCAATCTTAACTTAATCTATCCTAATTGAACACATTATTTCCAGTCTTAACCTGATTTATTAATCTTAACCTTTTTATTACATTTGCTACTTACTAAACAATCTATAACTTAACTTATCCATTTCTAATAAGCAACTTTTAACTGCTGATTGATCTTAACTTTACTTATTTTAACCAATCTTAGCTTAACATAACTTAATCTCTAACTCTACAAACAGTTAAACTTATCATGATTAACTTAATCTAATCTTAGCTTAAATCATTGGTTCCCAAACCTTTTCTGTTGCTAGTTTGGAACCACTGGTTTAACTAAACCTGATGAATCTAATCCATTCCTGAAAACAAACCCTGACTTGTTTGAACCCCACTTATATATTGGATAAGGATGAGATTAAGTTAATTATTAATAAATATGTGTAGATAGAATTAGAATAACTTTTCATGTGTACATATACTGTATGTAATGTTGATGTGGTGTGATGGAGCAAAGCATTGTGGGACATGTAGTACCTTCTGCTCGTGAGGAACCAGCATCTTTCTGGCTTTTTTAATCATGGGCTGAGGCTTGAGTTCCTCGTCTGAGAAGCGATGTCGCCGCGGGTCGAACGCCTCCTGGCCCGGCACGCTGGACAGCGCCAAGTCGGCCGGGTCGGGGTCAAAGTTCACCAGCAGATCACTGCTGCCGTTGGCGCCGGCCGCGGGAGGTCCGGGAGGCCCCGGTGGACAGGTGGAGGACGGCGAGGCATCCTGAGGCACCGCCGGGCCGCCTTAAAGAGACAGGAGAGAGAAATGCCTTAGTCATGGTACGATCTGCTGAGTCAGCAATTTAATTAGAGCAGGAACACAAACATGATCAACATTAATGTTAGCGTTATAATAACGACCAATCAGAGCATTAACAGGAAACATTTGATTGTGTTTTTGTCATAATTTTGTCTATTTTTCTTGTCCTTTCATGTAGTTTTCTGTCCTGTGTGTTTCTGTGTCATATTATATATTTTTGTTTTGGCTGTTTTTGGAACCATTGTGAGTGTTTTTGTGTATTTTTGGAGTGTTTTTGTGTAGTTTTGTCATAAATCGTGTACTTTTCATAGTTTGTACTTTTCATAGTTTTCTCTCCTGTGTGTTTTTGTAGTTACAGTATATTCTTTAAAAAAAAATCTGTGTGTTTTATTTTTGGAGCCATTTATTGCGTTACAAGTTTTTGTGTGTGATTTTGTCCATTTTTATTTTCCTTTTGAGTGTTTTCAGAGGTGCACCGTATATTTTTGTTGCTATTTTGCATGTTTTTGTGGCTGCACAACATCAGAGCGAAGATGAGCCAGAACTGATTGATTATTATTATTATTATAAATAATAATAATATGAAATATAAAAATAATATGAAATAATAATAATAATAATAATAATAATAATAATAATAATAATAATAATAATAATAATAATAATGAATCATTTCCTTTCCTATAATAAACCTGTTTGTGTATATCTACAGTGATTCTCACTGACCACCAGGGGTCGTCATTGAGCCACAAAAGCAACAGTGAAGCTAAATTTACATCAAAACAGCAGAAATAAAGATATTTCTTCATTCATTTCTTCAATAATAATAATAATAATAATAATAATAATAATAATAATATTTAACCCAGAGAAGAAACTGATAACGGTCATGGATTTGATCTATAGAAGTGTGACCGTAAAGCATATTTTAGTCACACGGCTTTGACTTTATAAACTTAATGACGACATGAAACACACAACATTATCACAATAAAATAAACTAAAACACACACACACACACACACACACAAAACGGCTCCAAAACACACAAAATTACAGAAAAAAGCGTGTGAAAGCTGTTCAATCTGTGACAGCAGGAGTAGCTCCTCCTCTTCCTCCCACGGAGTAGAGCGACTCCTCCACATTCTACAGCCCCTACATCTGCTGTTGACTAGTTAGAGTAACACTTAGTTACACACTCTGAGACACACTGTGTAGTAAAAAATGCAGTGACATGAGTAAACCTGCTGTTAAAAACCAGCAAAAAGATACTAAATGTCTAAAAAAAAAAAAAAACACGGAAAACAAAAAGAATGATGAAGAAAACACCAAAATAAAAGACAAAATGTTTAAAAACACAAAAAGACACAAAATGAGAGAAAAAAACACCACAAAGACAGAAAACTATTCAACAAAACTGCAAAAATACACAAAACCATTGAATATACATCAAAGCATATTTCTTCACTTTTTTGTGTATTTCTGTAGTTTTTCTGTATGTTTTAGTAGTTTTTTGTGTATTGTTGCACCTTTAGTATATATCTGTAAGGGCTTTTCTTGGTTAACTTTTGCAGTTTTTTTTATGTTTTATGTTTTTTGTGTATTTTTTTGTCTGTTTTTGTAGTTTTAATGTTTTTAGTAGTTTTTTCGTGTATTTTTGTGTATTGAAGATGATGATGATGATGATGATGACTGTCTTTAATCTGATAATCAGATAAAGATCCAGTGGCTGACCTCAACGTGAACCCTGACGCTACGAACAAACACGGTGCAGAAGAAGAACGTGGATGAGGAAGTGTGTTACGTAATAAAGCGTCCCCTCCCTGTAATGTAAACACACGCTTCAGCTCAGAGACTTCCTGCTGCTCACAGCGCACGGATGATGCTCGTGGTCGTTACTGAGGGAGATTAATTATAATTATGAATTATTATAATAATAATATTAATTATTTTTAGCATTATTTAGTGGCATTTCAAAGTTTATGACCCAAAGCAACAGATGCTGCCACTTTACGTCTTCGTCAGCTGCTGGAAAAGTGAAAAATATCTGTTAAAAACGTGAAAACATTGATGTTTCTTTTTTTCAATCAGTTTTACTTTCGACTTTACGTGACCACGAAAAACAGACGGAAAATTTGTAAATTATAAACAAATAAACATATAGCAGTTAACCACAATTTAAAAAACGTGAATTACATTTGACCAGATTTACAGCAATATCAAATCTAAATGTTAAGTCTAAATCTAAAAGTTAAATATTAAATCTAAATGTTATATTAAATTTAAATATGGATGGTAAATGTTAAATCAAAATCTAAATGTTAAATATTAAATCTAAATGTTACATCTAAATGTTAAATGTTAAATATTAAATCTAAATCTAAATGGTAAATGTTAGTGTTAAATATTAATCTAAATATAAATGTTCAATGGAAATGTTAAATATTAAATCTAAATGTTAAATGTTAAATTTAAATGTTAAATATAAATGTTAAATATAAATGTTAAATATCAAATATAAATGTTAAATATCAAATCTAAATCAAAATTGTAGTCTAAATCTAATGGTTAAATATTAAATCTATATCTAAATGTTAAATTTAAATGTTAAATATTGAATCTAAATGTTAAATCTAAATGTAAAAATATTAAATCCAAATCTAAATGGTAAATCTAGATCTAAGCCTAAATATTTAATCTAAATCTAAATGTTAAATCTAAATCTAAATGTAAAATATTAAATCCAAATCTAAATGTTAAATCTAAATCTAAGCCTAAATATTGAATCTAAATCTAAATGATAAATATGAAATCTAAATGTTACAAAAGGTAAACGTTTGTAAACTGACGCGGAAACGTTTTAAACTCTGAAACAGAAACGAAGAAACACTGAACACACAAACAAACACAGGCAGGCACATGCACAATCACGCACACACACACGCGCACACACACACTCAGCAGGAAGCTCGATCGTTGCTATCGTCAACACACACTGACAGACGGTTATGTCACAGCTCTGTAGTCACATGACCTGAGCAGACACTTAACAAATATTTACAGAAAACACACACACACACACACACACACACACACACACGCACTCAATTATCGCTGATTTAACAAAAACAAACAGCAACAAAAAATACAAAATTACATCAAATGATCAGTCGTGCAAATTGGAGAAAAAAATCATAAAGAAAGTAAAAAAAAAAATGAATGGTAATAAAGAAATATCTGCAATATGTACATAAAATGAAGCATAGACTAATAAATATATTATTGAAACAGAAACAGGAGAGAGTTAGCGAAGCAGTGATTTTTCTGAGCTGTGTTTTAATCTGCTCTGATTCCCAGTGGCTGTTCCTGCTGTTTATTCCTCTCTAATCCCCCCTGCTCCTCCCCCCGCCCCGCCCCTCCCTCCCTCGCTGCTCCGAGGCGTTCTGCAGCAGCACGTGACGTGTTGGCTGCACATGGCTGAGCGTGTGAGCGTCAGGAACATTGAGCCACCGAGGCTCTGTGCTGTGTCACAGTTTAACCCTTTCATCATCAAAGCACACACACACACACACACACACACACACACACACACACACACACACACACACACACACACACACACACACACACACACACACACACACACACACACACACACACACACACACACACACACACACACAGGAATTTAACATGCTGCGTGAATTTGGTGGAACACACTCATCGTACGCACAGATCTGAGCCTGAGAACAGTTGATAAATGCGGGTCATTGTGTAGTAAATAATACAGTGTGACACGAATAAACCTGTATGAAAAAACACAGAAAAGACACAAAAGGAATAAAAAAAAGACACAGAAAACAAACAGAATGAATGAGAAAAACCCCTAAAACTACACAAAAAAACGATGAAAACACTAAACATATATACATATATATATATATATATATTAAGAATGATTATAATAATAATTTAAAGAAGTTAATTAAAGAAATAATAGTGATGATAATAATAATATAAACTAGGCAAGGTGAAAAAGTATTTGGCAATTGAAAATTTAAATAAAATTGAAAAAATGACGTGAAGTTTGTTGTTTTTACTAATGAAATTGAAAGTAATAATGCACAAAAACAGAAAACTGACCTTAAATATGACCTTGAGTGAAGGTCAAGGTCACACATTGAAAGGAAATGTTGTTCAATGGTACCAGTCTGAGCACTGGATCTCAATTTCTGACAAAGTTTTAGAAAAAAAGATTTTTTGTTTTTTTTGTGACGTCATGAACTTTGACCTCTACTGATCTTTTTATTAGTAGGTCGTACAGTCTGGTCTGATTAAATCAAATACTCCACTTTAGATGAACTTTTCATGAATGTAAGTATTGAACTTGTACGATACGTTTTGGTAGAGATATGAAACATTTTGGTTTTTGACACTTGACGTGACCTTGACCTTGACATTTTGGCTCCTAAAAAGGTCGACTGCACATCCTTGACATACGTGTCATTAATAGTCTAGGAGAACAGAACAATAAAGAGCAGAAATAAATGTGTCCGTCGTCCTCTCATGAGACTTTAATTAATTGATTAATGCTAACCTGTAGTTTGCTAACAGCCATTTGAGTATTTAACCCCGACGTGTCCGATAAACGACACACGGGAGTGAAACGATGGGAGTCCGACAAAAATGATGTAAACGTAAACTTCCTGGGGAAAAAATGTCTGTATAAATTAAACCTTAACGTAGTAAAATGATAATTAGCTATAAATAGATATATTTAGTGAAAAAAAGTATTCATACATTAACATTTAAAACTATAATATTGAAAAACTAAAAATTTAATAATGTTGCTACATTTTTAATGAACTTATTTCCCTCCTTTATGTGATTATTTTCTTATTTTACATTTTCCCTATATTAGTTTATTTGAACATTTTTGTGTTCTAAATGTATTTTGTAGTTTTATGTGTTTTTTATGTTTTTTGTGTATTTTTAGTATATTTTGTAATTTTCCTTTTTTTGTAGTTTTTCTGTTTTGTTTTGTTTTGTGAGAAAAAAATGTACAATATAATATATTAATGCATGAAGTTTATCTCATCGTTGTAAATGGACATGATTTATATAGAGCTTTATCACCACGGAAACAGTCTCAAAGCTTTACATATCAGCTCATTCACATTCACACACCAGTGGGACAGGACTGACATGCAAGGTACTAGTCGACCACTGGGAGCAACTTAGGGTTCAGTGTCTTGCTCAAGGACACTTCCACACATAGTCAGGTACTGGGATCGAACCCCCAACCTCTCGATCAGAAGACGACCCACTACCACCTGAGCCACGGTCGCCCAGTCTTTAATCTAATTAATTATTTGTGGCTGATATGAACTGAATGACTCCATGTTTGTTTTCAGGATTCATTTTGATTTATTTGGTTATTTTAGGAGTAAAAATTGTTGTAGATGCAGAAATAAAATGTCTCCTAGCCTCTGTTCTTCTCCTTCTTCTCCTTCTTCTCCTTCTTCTCCTTCTTCTCCTTCTTTTCCTTCCCATCACAGAATCCTGATTTTCTCACAGAATGAATTAAAAGCTGAGTGAAACGTGCGAGTGGAGGAGATTATTATTTCCATCCGACTATCGCTCTGTAGCTGAACAAACACCGCAGGGACTTCTGGATGGATGCATCACGCTCAGCTCAGTCACGTGTTACACACACACACAGGGTTGGTGTGTGTGTGTGTGTGTGTGTGTGTGTGTGTTTGTGTGTGTTGGAGGTATTTTCTCCCCCGTGTGGCAGCATCATCATCATCATCATCATCATCATCTCTATCCTGGATCAACCTCTAATTCTCCCACAAACCACTTCACTCTGACACTGAGTCACAATAAAAGGAGGCACACGCACACACACACACACACACACACACACACACACACACACGCACACACACACACACACACACACACACACGCACACACACACACACAGTGTGTGACCTCGCTGTGAGCACTAGAAGCACAACTTCACCGTGAGGTCAACGTCCACATCACGCTATTAAAAACAAGCATTTACGTCTAAAAAGGAAAACAAGATTCCAACTGTTACCGTGGTTTTACTACAGAACAAAAAGAACAAAACCAGAGCCAAAAACCAGACCAAAAGTGGGTTAAAAAGAACAAAAAGATTAAAAAATAACCATAAAAGACCAGAAATAGACCAGAAGGACCAATGTTAGATTGAAGAACAGACCAAAAGCCAACTAAAGGGACCCAGAACAGACCCCCAAAAATGGACAAAAACAGACCTAATAACAGACCAAAAGCCAAAAAAAAAAAGGACCCAAAACAGACGAAAACATATTGAAAACAGACAAAAATGACCAGAAAAGAGTGAAAATAGACCAGAAGGACCAAAGTCAGAATGAGAAACAGACCAAAAACAGACAAAAAACTAGACCAAAAGGACTAATACAGACCGAAAACTAGCATTAGCTTAGCAGCTACTGACTGAGCAGCTTAGCTTCCTTTTACTTAGAACACAAACATCCTCACTGAACCCAGTATGATTCCTGCTAATGCTAACTGCTAACAGTTAGCTCTGAGAACCAGTATAGGGTTAGTAATCAGTTAGCACCAATTGCTATCGCTAACAATCATAACCAGAATTACAGGCAGCAGAACTAATCGTTTCTGCAAATAAAAAAGGAACCAAAGGAAAATACCTAATCAGTGAAGACAGGAACTGTCCAGCTAATGCTAACGCTAACAGAAAGTGACCAAAAATTAATGCTAACAATCAGTATCAGATAACAGCAGCAGAGATATTGTAATAGCCATTTAACGCTAATGCAAATATCGCATTTGAGAAGCCAGGAACAAACCTGCTAATGTGAATGCTAACAGTTAAGAGCACCTTGCTAACAATCAGTTAGCGAAGCTAGTAGCAGAGTTATTCACGCCTTGTAGCAAACATTAGCATTAATGCTAACAGATTAAAGCCTGGGTAGCACTGGTCCTCACAGCACACAAATGCCAACAGTCCATTTCTGAGCAATAACGCTAACAAAACCTAGCGAGGGCACTCACCGTGACACTCGGGACCTCCCATCATGCCTTGGGGCTGCGGCGGCTGCGGCTGCGGCTGAACCGTCTCCAGTCCGATGAGCGATGACGAAGAGGAGGAGGACGACATGGATGAAGAGGAAGACGAACATGGCGGAGGAGACGATGGAGGACACTGGGAACTCTGACTGGGAACCGCAGATTGAGAACTCTGAGAAGGAGACAGGAGAACAGTGTTAGTTCACCATGACCCAGCAATAAAAACCAGGCTCTTTAACCATGACTCAGCGATAATATAGCACACAGGTAAGGGATCAAACACGTACTCCGATTAAAAACTGAGTTAAAGCAACGACTCAGCATTATAACGTTCAATCTATGACTCAACAATAAGACACAGCTGTTTAAACCATGACTCAGCAACATTACTGTAGTATTCTAACAATGACTCAGAAATAATACTATAGTGTCCAAGCCATTACTCAGCAATAACACAACAGTATCAAAACCATGACTCAGCAACATTTGATGTAGTGTTCTAACAATGACTATACAACAACATTCCAGAAGAGAATGGCTCACAACGCTCTGGGGGGCTCGTCGGTGCGCTTAGGGGCAGGCGGGGCGACTTGCAGCTACCCCTTGATGCCCTATGTGGCTGGGGATGTGGTCGTCGTCCCTGGTAGGGCTACTCCCGGTGCTGCTTCTATTCCAGGTCCTTCTGGCCTGGGGTCCGGTCCCTGGTGGCTCTAGGCCCTCAGGCGCGGCTCTGGCCGTCTGCTGGGCGTGGGCCTTGGCTCCTCTGCTGGGGTCTCGTGCGGAGGGCGAATGTTGACGGGGGGCCTTGGGGTTGGGGGTTGTGGTCAGTGGTGGGGTGTCCTGGGTCCTCGACTCCTTGGTGCTTTCTCAGGTGTGTATGTGGGGGGCAGTGGCTGCCTCTCGGCTTGGGATCTTGGGGGCGTCTGGACGGTTGCTCGGTTGTGGGGGGGGGATGTCCCCCGCTCTTTCTGCTAGCCTGGCTGCATCTTCGGGTTCGGGGCAGTGCCTGGGTTTACAGTAGTGGTTCTTACACATACATTGGTCTATGATGTACTGACATGTCTTAGACTGTAGATAAAACTGGTACTGGGCTTAACTTTAGACACGTTGATCCTAAATACCAGTTTTATTTATTACCACTCACTCCTTCCCTCTGTCCACAGACACCATTAAACCTAAGCTTCACACTGGTCACCTGACTGGATTGATTACACAACACAATATACACAATATACACAACTATAACTACACATCTCACTCTCACTTTAAAAGAAATTCATTAATCTGTTTATTGTTTAGTTTATACCATGCATTCGTTTGTCTGGTGTGTAATTAATAAATGTACATTGTTCCTTAAATAGTAGCTAATAAGTTTTTATTATCATGTGATTAGTCTTATTTTCTATTATATATTTAACATTTTTTGTGTATTGTTTGTCATTTTGTGTATTTTTGGAATTGCTTATTTTTCCCTCTCAATTTGTTTAATTTTTGTGTCATTTGTGCTTTTTTTTGTTTTGGTTGTTTATTTTTGTGGTTATTTTTTATATTCTTCTGTTAATTTTTGTATATTTCTGTAGTCATTTTGTGTCTTTTTTTGTGTAATTTGCGTGTTTTTTGGTTGTTTATTTTTGTGGTAGTTTTGTATATTATTTTGTTGATTTTGTATATTTTTCTGATTGTCTTGTGTATTTTTCTGTCATTTTCTGTGTTTTTGAATCATTTTCTGTGTTTACTTTTGGGGGACGCACAGAATTTGGCGGCCCGTTGCCGTGTCCGTCTTTGTGTTGCTCCTGAAGGTTTTCGTGTTCCTTTTGTGCATTGTATTAAAGTCCAGCCCGTGTGACAGAAGGAGGGCTTTAGGGATGCTTTACACCACGTATTTATAGCACAGCGTTAGCGTTAGCCGCTAGCACTGAGCAGCAGCTGCCCCAGCAGAGGAAACATCAGCCACACAGGACAGATGTGCACGCACACACGCACACACACACACTTTTGTATTATTATTGTTATTTTACATCATTATTATTTATTTTTATTATTACCATTATCATATTTTTTTTCTTTATCATTTATATTACTACTATTTAATCATTATTATTATTTCTTATCATTTATTTTTATCATTAACATTATCATCGTTTTTATCATTATTATTATTATTATTTTATCAACATAATCATTGTGAAGTATTAATATTTTATTATTACTAATATTATTATTATATTTTATTATTATTAGTATTATTATTTCATTTTTATTTTTTATCAACATTATTATTATTATTGTATTTTATTATTATTATTATTATTATTATTATTATTATTATTATGTATTAGTATTTTTTATTATTATTTTAATTGTAGTTATTTTCATTATTAATATTATTGTTGTTAGCTTTTTTATTTTCAATATATTCCTGTTAAACGCTGTGAAAATAAGGGTTTTATTGTTGTTAAAATATTGTAGTTTTTATTAAGACAGTTTATCTTAATTTTTCTAATAATAAGTTTGTATTATTATCATTAATTGTAGCTCAGTGTGTTTTACTGCAAAGATTAACATTTTTAATTCATAATTATTGTATTATTTATTTTGTATTAAAAAATACAAAAATAATTTATTTATGTACAACCTTTATTTATACAATTAGTCTCATTGAAAATATTTCATCTAATTTAAATACTCTTATTTTGGTGTCTTGGTGTTCAAATGATGACTCAGCAAAACTCTAAAACTACTACTATGGACATTTGGGGAAGATTGACAAAGGTTCAATGAGAAATAGTGTTCCAGGATTAACTGGTGACCCCCCAGGGTGGCGTTCTCTCTCTCTCACCTGTGAGGGTATCTGTGCGCTGGCCGAGCTAGGCCCGGTCCCGTGCATGCCCATCCCGTTCTCCGTGAGGAACTCCTCCAGGTCCATGTACTGCAGCTGGAACAGGCCTCCGTCACACGGTAGCGTACGCTCCCACAGCAGAGGGCCCAGGAACGCTGACTGGGAGCTGGAACGCACCGGAGCCCCGCCCCCAACGCCACCAGAGGCTCCGCCCACGCCCATAGAGTCCTCGTCAGAGTCCACAGGTTTGTCTTTGTCTGGGAACGAGACAAGATAAAGATGGGATATAAGACAGGACAAGCTAGGACAAGACAAGACAAGACAAGACAAGACAAGACAAGACAAGACAAGACAAGACAAGATAAGATAAGATAAGATAAGATAAGATAAGATAGGACAAAACAAGTTAGGATAAGACAAGACAAGATTAGACATGAAAAAAAGATTATATACTGTATGACAAGTCAAGATACAACAGGACAAGACAAAACACGTTGTGTCACAACATGACGACAGGACACAACAAGACAAGATAAGATTAAGTAAGAGAAGATACTACAGGACAATATATGACACAAATTGACACAACAAAATAAGATAAGACCATGCATGACACGGCAGGACAAGAGAAGGCACAGCAAGACAAAACAGAACAACATGCTACAGGACAAAAAAATGCCATGTCAAAACAAGACAAGTCAAGATATCACACAAAATTACACAACAAACTGTTGAGACAAAACAAGACGCAGTAAGACAAGACACAGCCGGACAAGAACAGAGATGATACTACAGGACAAGATATGGCATGTCAAGACAAGACAAGTCAAGATATAACACAACAAAATATTGAGATAAAACAAGACAACAAAATAAGATATATACACAAAACAGGACGAGATACAACAGTACGAGACGAGACAAAATACGACATTTCAAGACAAAACAAAATATGCTGTGTCAAGACAAGACAACAAGACAAGATATAATACAAGAAAAGATAAGATCATATTTAAAAAAGGCAAGGTGAAACGAGACACGGCAAGACAATGAATAGAAGGAAAAACCAATACAAAATAAAAATAGGACAAGGCAAGACAAAACACAATATGTCAAGACAAGACAGGACAAGAAAAAATATGTTGTGTCAAGACAAGACAACAAGACACAACAGAACAAAATAAGATATAACAATACAAAAAAGATACGATTATATAAAACAAGACAAGATGAAGCAAGACAACAAAACAATACAAAGTACCAAAGAACAAGACAAGATACAAACTACTAAGACAAGATATGACACAACAAGACAAGCTATGACAAGACAATAATAGAGAGAGAGAGAGAGCTGCTCTGGAAGGAGGTCGAGAGGTCGAGAGGAGGAAGATGAAGAGGAGGAGAATGAAAGCACAGGAAAAATCAGAGATGACAAAGAATGGAGAAACGTGGGCGTTAGACAAAGCTCGCACAGAAAACTAAGAGAATAGAAGCATCACTCCCATAATGCAACACTGATTTACCCTGCTCAGCCAGCACTGCTATACTAAGCTAACAGAAATACTAGGAGCTAAGCTAACCCAACATGTGGGACTGGTCGCTATGTCCTAAGCTAACCAAATCTTTGGTATTAGTGACTACGTGCTAGGCAAACCAAACATATGGAACTGGTGGCTACATGCTAAGCTAGCCCATACATATGGAACTGGTAGCTACATGCTAAGCTAACCCATACATGTGGTACTGGTGGCTACATGCTAAGCTAACCCATACATATGAAACTGGTAGCTACATGCTAAGCTAACCCATACATATGGAACTGGTAGCTACATGCTAAGCTAACCCATACATATGGAACTGGTAGCTACATGCTAAGCTAACCCATACATATGGAACTGGTAGCTACATGCTAAGCTAACCCATACATGTGGAACTGGTGGCTACATGCTAAGCTAACCCATACATATAGAACTGGTGGCAACATGCTAAGCTAACCCAAACATATGGAACTGGTGGCTACATGTTAATCTGATCAAATATGTGGAACTGGTGGCAACATGCTAAGCTAACCCAAACATATGGAACTGGTGGCTACATGTTAATCTGATCAAATATGTGGAACTGGTGGCAACATGCTAAGCTAACCCAAATATATGGAACTGGTGGTCACATGCTAAGCTAACCCAAACAAGTAGGACTGGTGGCTACATGCTAAGCTAAACCAAATATGTAGAACTGGTGGCTACATGCTAAGCTAACCCAAAGATGTGGAACTGGTGGCTACATGCTAAGCTAACCCAAACATTTTGGACTATCCACTATGTGCTAATCAAACCAAACATGTGGGACTGGTGGCTACATGCTAAGCTAACCTAAATATGTGGAACTGGTGGCTACGTGCTAAGCTAACCCAAACATGTGGAACTGGTGGCTACATGCTAAGCTAACCCAAACATTTTGGACTATCCACTATCTGCTAATCTAATCACACATGTGGGACTGGTGGCTACATGCTAAGCTAACCTAAATATGTGGAACTGGTGGCTACATGCTAAGCAAACCCAAACATGTGGAAATGGTGGCTATATACTAAGCTAACCAAACATGTGGAACTGGTGGTTACAGGCTAAGCTAACCCAAACATGTGGAACTGGTGTCTACATGCTAAGCTAACCCAAACATGTGGGATTGGTGGCTACATGCTAAGCTAACCCAAATATGTGGAACTGGTGGCTATATGCTAAGCTAACCCAAACATATGGAACTGGTGGCGCGGTTATATGCTAATCTAACCATACATGTGGGACTATTGGCTAAATGCTAAGCTAACCCAAACATGTGGGACTGGTGGCTATATGCTAAGCTAACCTAAACATTTGGAACTGGTGGCTACATGCTAAGCTAACCCAAACACGCGAGACTGGTGGCTACATGCTAAGCTAACCAAATATATGTATGGAGTTCCTTCAGTCTCAAAGAAAGAAGAACATCTATTTTCTCTAACGCGTTGAACGCAAAGATTCATCTCAAAGTTTTTAACGTGTTTTGAAGGAATATGAAACAGACGCTGCTCAGACTGTCAGAAAAAGCTCTGAAATATGTGGAGCAGACATTTTTCCTCTTTAATGTGTTTTACATGTTTGTACATGAGAGTGATTGGGTGAATGAGCTGATACGTAAAGCGCTTTGGGACTGTTTCAGTGGTGATAAAAGCTCTATATAAATCAAGTTTATTTACCATTTACATTTAGTCTGTGGCAAAGCACTGGAACAGATCTAAATAAAAAGGTTTAAAATGCATTTAGCTTTTTCGTATGTTATGAATTCAGGGGATTTAATTTTTTAATGAGTTATTGATCTTCAGCTGTTTACTGCAGGTACAATAAATCACCACCAGGGGCAGCATCAACCCTCAGAGAGAAGCTCTATAAAGGTTAGCTCCTCTTTTTACACCAAAAAACCTCCATTTTATTCATTTGAGCAAAATTCAACCCGACAGTGTGGCCTGAGGCTGTGTGTGTGTGTGTGTGTGTGTGTGTGTGTGTGTGTGTGTGTGTCAGAGCCAACTCCTCTATTTAGAAACCATAAAATGGTGTAGAAATGTGTACGTTATGTGTAATATATAAAACATACAAACATGTGCCTGAATAATAATTTATTGCGTTTATTTTATTTATGTTTTTTTAAGGCGACGACTTTCACGACAGTTCTTTTAATTCTCAACCATTTCATTTGAGGACGATGTGTCAGAAACTAGTCACGAGATAACATGATTACTCATCCACCTGTAACACCACCTGTTAGTGCTCAATGGTTCAGAAAGCAGTCACAGGATAACATGACCACCAGTTGAAGCATAACACTGACCGCTATGAACACGATCTGTCAGAAACTAGTCATGAGATAACACGATCACACATCCAACCATAACACCACCTCTGCACAATGCTCCAGAAACTAGTCATGAGATAACACAATCACTACTGGACCTGTAACACCCCCTCATTGACACAGACAGGGTGGGTGTCTGAGCTCAGACTTGATCCAGATCAAACTGATCCGGCCCTGATCCTGAACTCAAACGGACGCCCTCTGGGCCGCGCACTGCAGCTTGCTCACCTTTCATCTCGCAGCAGTCCTTGAGCACCCGGGGGTCTGCTTTGATGGGCAGCTGCAGCAGGGACTTCAGGTTTGTCATGGAGGTTAGCGGTCCTGCCTGCGGTCCGCTGGTTCCAAACTGGGGGCTCGTGGCCGCCCCCGCGGGCACGTCCGGAGGCAGGAGCTGCGCGAGAGGCCGTGACATGACTCCCAGCCCTGGGGAGGTGACGGAGTAGAGCAGCAGAGGTGGAGGTGAGAGCACAGGTGAGGCTGAAGCTGCTTCACCTCCACAGCGGCTCCATGAGGATGGACATGGAGCTCAAGGAGAAGTGGAGGTGGAGGTGGAGATGATCGAGGCTGAAGCTGCTGCTCCGGTGCACGAGCTCTACCTCTCTCTCTCTCTCTCTCTCTCTAACCCTCGCGCTCCTCGGTCAGCTGGAACCAACACGGGCCGATGGCGTGACGTCACCACTCACGGGGAAAGAACACTCGAGGGGCGGGGCTTGTAGGCATACACAAGCCCCGCCCACCAGCCTCTTGCCTTCCCTCTCACTCATGTTGCGTTCGTGGACCAAAGAAAAGCTCAGACAAAAATGAGGAAATGTTTTATTTAATAGAAACACACACACACACACACACACACACACACACACACACACACACACACACACACACACACACACACACAGATCAGATGGAGCTTAAAAGGGCTTTAAATTAATTAAGTTAAATTAAAATGAATTAATTTAAATATATTTAAAAAAATATAATTACAGGAGGATTGAAAAAATAAAACCTAAAAATATGACACTATATTCACAATCACGAACAATACTATTCCTAATATTAATTACAATTGTACTAATATCTCATTAAGTACTAACAAATATTTAATAAATAATATTGCATATATGTTCATATTCATGTTCTATTATTATTATTATTATACATTTCTGAATAATATTGACAATTATCATCATTGAATTAAATCTCTAGATGTATTTAAGAAATTATAACTTCATTATTAATAAATAAATAAAAAATATTTTTAATGATACGTGTCCATTTACCCTGTAGATGGATAATGTTAATAATTAGACCATTAATATTACATATAAACATCTTCATCATCAAGCGACAGTAGCTTTAGTTTATGATTGTATTTAATTAATTTTACTTTCATATGTACATATTCTTTTTTTCTTCTTTGTTAAATGTTTCTTCATTTCATGCAAAATTATTTCTGGAGCATCTGTAAAAAAATAAATAAATGTGATTCTGATTAACATACTTTTTAAATTATTTACAGATTATTTTAATTAAAAAAATAAATATTTGAAGGAAATGTGAGTTCAATAACTTCAGTTTTCTGTTTTCTTTTTGGTCATTGAACGCGTCGTAGATTTACATAAAGCACATTTCGCTTAGAGCCAATAAAAACAAGGGGGCGTGGTTGTTCCTATGAAGTGTTGACCGTGAACGCACCTCTTTGCTCAGCTGTCAGTGAAACCATTAAAACCAGTGAGAGGAAACCCGCTGCTTTACTGGGAATTACACCGGGATGTTCTCCACCGTGTGTCCCACAGCTTTAACACACCTTACTGTTGCTTCTGAAGAGACTTTCACAATAAAAGACAGGAAGCCACCAAAATGAACAGAATATGTGTTGGAAAATTGGATTTAAGTGTTAATATTCAAATAAAAGAATAACAAAAACAGATCCCATTAAATAGATGTTATTTGCAAAAATACGTGAGAAACGTCAGGCTTTTGTTTTGTAATTCAAAGTGAGCTCATTGTTGCTTCATTTCTCGTATTTAATCACACCTGGCAACCCTGGGCTCACAAACCCACACAAACGTCGCTAAAACGCAGCTTTAATCGGTGAAATCGACTTTTTTTTCCGTCTTGATTTCATCCAACAATCGTCTCGCGCTCTCAAACGTACCAAGTGCACGCGGATCCAGCACGCGCCGAAGCTGTTGCCTAGCGGCGACGCATCCGCCGCTGTGATTGGCCGAATCTGGGTCACTCCGCCTTGCCGTTCACGGCTTCCCCATTGGCTGAAAATAGGTCAGAGTCTCCGCCCACCAGGCTGCCGCCCTGCCCCCCGTGCCTGTGCACGTGACGCAGCTGTTCAGAGTTTCTGAGAAAAATCAAACATTTAACGTTTCACAGCAGCGACGATTTCAGACAAAACGCCAGGGAAATAAAATGTTTAGACTCAACAGAAAAATGACAAATAAACCCACACGAAAACACGTGGAAAAACATATCATTCACACGCAGCCATTTATTTAATACAAATTAAAAAAACAAAGAATAAAACATTTAACACTTTTTTCTGTTAATGGGATTTTTTATACAAAAGCAAAACAACAAACAACATAACTGAAATACTTTTTTTTATTATTAAAGAAAATTAAACCGGTATAATTTGATCGAGCGGTCATTTTAATGGCCTAAAGCTTCACGAGGACTCGATTAATATTAGTGGAATAAAAGAAGACGTAAATAAAGCTAAACAAGAGGAACAGTTGTAATAAATAAGATACTAGATTTAACAGTTTTGCACAGAATGATTTAAAATATGTTTAACTATTTACTACAAAATAAATCACCAAAACAAAGCAAAATGTAACAAAAACGGTAGTTTCCCCACACCTTGAACAGACAAGTAAATAAAGTCAAGAAATGCTTTTATTTTGAAGTGTGTTCATAGTGTAATCATTTGTCTACTACATGCATACAAAAACAATAAAAATAAAAATAAATAAAAACCCATGTTCTGTAATAAAATGATAAAATATAAATATTCATGTCCTTATCCTACTGACTAAAACTAAACCCGGGCACAGAGAACAAGACTTTAAAGCAGAAAACTACAGAAGATTATTGGGGCCAAAAAATATAAATAAACCTCAAACAGAAAAAAATTTATCCCCCATAAAAAAAAAATGTTTTTAAAAAAACCCAAACAAAAAAAAAAGATTAAGATAAAAAAAATAAAAAATAAAATAAATCAAGACCAGTGGCCCTAATCCTCTTCCATAGAAAACGTTTCTCAATTGATGAGAAAAATAAATAAAATGTTATTTTATAAAAATATACAAAACAAGATACTTTCTTTTAGTTTTACTAAAACTAGGATTATTACACATAATTAGAAAAGCAGTACCGGCGATTGTTACAGGAAGAAACATCTCCAACAAATTTTCAAATTAAATTCTTAATGTTAATAAATTTCAAATGTAAACAGAATAAACCAACCCAGGGAAAGTAACAGAGTGGTAAATGTTGGCAGTGTGTGGTTTGGAGGATCAAAATATAAATATATTGCCAGTGAGCCTATAAATATAAATATGAGATGTTTGTGTTCATCCTGCTGCAAAAACAATTCCTAGAAGGTTCGAACACTGGAGGAAGGAGACGAATGTGTCACCTTTTATCTCTGTAGCTCCACCTAGTGGCTGTTTTACTGCACCTTATAAAAGCTAAAAATCAAGCATCATCTTCAAAATAAAAGCATCTCTTTTTGTCTTCCATTAGTTTTTTTTTTACTCTTTTGTAAATAAGGCTCTTGTTTTGAAGTTAACCGGAAGTTTAACGGAGGGTCTCTGAAATGTGTGAATTATGTCTACGTAAGTTTTCTAGATCAAATGGCCATGATTGGTCTATATATCAAGGGGCCGGGGCTTATAATATATACACCCCACCACCATTCTTATTGGACTTTAGAACTAAATCCATCGTTCAGAAAACTTCTGCTGCTCTGGATGACCCGCTCTCTCCACAGGTAACTTAGGAATCCGACATAAAACAAATAAAACGACAACAAAAGAAACGCAAAAAATTCTATAAACACAAAGGCTTAAATATTAATGCTAGCCCTCTTTTTTTTTCTCCAGACTTTATCTGATCCCATTTCTGCTCCACCATTTGTCATAGATTAAAATGGCCAAAATTAAAGGTAACACGGCACGAAACATTTCAAGATTTTTTTTTTTATTTGAGGGTTTTCAACAAACTCACTTTTTAGCCAAAAAAACAAAACAAAAAAGGATAGCAATTTAGTATTAATAATATTACATGTTTTAGTTGTACAGAAATAAAAGAAAATACACATGTGGACAAACAGGACCTAAGAGAGTACATGTTGCTCGTACAAAAATAGGGTGGGGCTAGTGTGGCCATGGGGTGGGGGTGTAATAAAAGGGTTTGAGGTAAAGGTGAAGGAAACAAATATCACATCAATACACAATCATCCCACCATTTCACAAAGTGGCCCCTCCCCCTGACTCCTCCCCCTCCCTCCCGTAAAACAGACAATGACAAAATGAACGAATACTTGGAGTTAAAAATAAAAGACAAACAATATATAATAAAATATAGTAATTGTACAGTACACAGCGCTTGTCTTTAAAGTCCTTTTTAGATCCTAACACGGCATTTGCCTCTTTTTTAAAAAGTAGTGTACGTCTAAGACCAACGTGTTCAGTCACTGTAGCGCCTGCTTTAGCTCGTTCAGCTAACATGTTCACTTTAGGAGACATTAGTTCAGTTTCCTCACTGGATAAACAAAAAACAGAGAAACGAAGTGGATGGTTGGAGGCGTTGCTAATGAACACCACTTGGAGGTGTGGCTAATGAACGTTGCTGATGGAGTGAGACGAGAACAGAACAGAACGCGATGAGTTCTTTTTCCAAACAGTTGCTACAAAACTCCTTCACACAGCGGGCACGGTCGAGCCTTTTTCAAGTCCATGTTAATGCGTGTGTTGATTACTGGTGGAGAAAGGCGGGGCTAATGTGGCAGTCGCACTAAACCCTCCCCCTGTTGAACCCTTTTTGTTAAAAACCCGTTAGCGTTAGCTCGCAGCTTTGATTATATCAAAAAAATAAAGGTCAAAAAGAATCTAGTCTAGAAAAGAGTTTCACTGGCTGAACTCAGCGAGGACCGTTGATCTCTGCGGTGGCAGCGGCTGCAGTATGGGTCGCCCCGCCCCCTCCCCTTCTGGCCGTGTTTTCATCAGCTCCCAGGTCGCGATGCCGCGGCAGGAGAAGCTGTGGCGGGTGAGGAGCTCCGAGTTCCAGAAGCGATGTCGGCATTTGTGGCACTGGAAGGCGGCTTGTTTGAGGTGGTGCCCCCTGTGGCTCAGCGCTTTGAGCAGCGACCTGCTGCGATGGCCGCACACGCGGCAGCGCAGACGGGCGCGGCGGCCGGCGCTCCGGGGTGGGTGCCTGAGGGCGTGGTGCAGCAGCAGCGAGCCCTGCTTGGCGTACATGGCGCTTGGGCAAATGGGACATGGGAAGCGTTTGAGGGGAGTCTCCATGGAGGTCAGTCCAGTCACTTTGACCGCACCCCCCACCCACGACTTTACCTTCATCTCCCCGCCTTTTACTCGGAGCTGAGCTAACATCTTTTTCTTGTTGAGCGCCGCCTGCAGTCGGCCCCGCCTCCTTCTGAGAAGAATGAGCTTCTTGCGTGTGTCCTTGCTCAGGGGCACACCTACCAGTTTTCCATCCCTCATGATGCTGTGGATCACCACTCGCCGCCGTTTCTTCCGCTGCTTCTTCGTCTGTCCCTGGCGCTTCAGGAAGTTTTTGGCGCGGTAGTGAAAAGGGTGCTGCTGCGCCGGCGCCTGCCCCACAGTTCCCGGCTGCACTTGAGATGCCCCTGTGAAGGCAGAGCCAGTTCCTGATTCGTAGAAGATCGGCGAGTACCCCGCAGGCTGTGATTGGTTGACCCGTTGGCCGGAGCGGTCGATGCCATGCTGGGACAGCTTGTGCCGCACTAAACTGTTGGAGTAGGCAAAAGCTTTGCCGCACACCTCGCAGCGAAAGGATTTCTCCAGCCCGACGCCGCCGCCGTGAACCGTCTGCTGATGAGCCGTCAGGTGGAAGTAGTGACGGAACGACTTCCAGCACACGGTGCACGTGTAGAGTCTCTGAGATGGTGTGCCGGATGTCGGGGACTTGTCTCCCTGCGAGCAGGACAAGAAGTAGTCAGAGTTTGCAGCGTTGGACACTTGGCTGATGGCGGCAGCGGCACCGCCTTTAATCCGTCGTCCTTGGTTGTCGATCTCTCCTTTGCGATGCAGCTTCCCGTGCCTCACCAGACTCTGGGCATATGCGAACATCTTCCCGCACAGGTTGCACTTGTAGTTCTTCTGGCCCGAATGCACGGTCAGGTGTTTGGTCAGGTGGAAAGGCTCCCGGAACATTTTCCCACACACCTCACATGTGTGCGGTTTCTCCCCGGTGTGCACGCGGTTGTGGCGCCGCAGCGTCTCCGCCCTCCTGAAGCGCTTCCCGCAGATCTGACATCCGTATGGCCGCTCCGAGCCGTCCCCCGGGGGCGCCGGGCTTCTTCTGCGTCTCACGACGGCATTGGGGTCCCTCTTTTCGCGGGGCTTTCTCGGCCTCCGGGGCTTGGGGTGGGCGTGGCTGGGGTGAGTCAGGGGAATGGTGGAGCCGTTGAGACCGGACGAGGGCGGTCCACCGAGGTTACCAAAGCCCAACCCCCCCAGCAGCCCACCGATGATGTCCCTCCTCTCTCCGTCCCTGCTCTCCGTGTTTAAATCACAGGACGCGGCAGCTGCTGCGGCGATGGCCGACATGGCGCTGCTGGTGACCTCATCGTCGGAATCATCCAATAAGGAAGACAGGGGGAGGTGGGGCTGCTGGTGGTGCTGACTCTGTGGATGGGGGTGAAGGGTGGGGGCTAAGGGAGCTTTACGCAAAGTCTGGCTGCTCATGTCGCTCGCCAACGTGTTCTCCGAGTACAGCGAGGATGCCGGTGCTCGTCGGTAGTCCACGGCGTTGTTGTTGTATGACGACGCACTCTGGTAGCGACTTCTGGAATAATCTGTCACGTTGGAAATCTCCGCCGCATTGCTGGAAACCACAACAACGTTTCCGGTGCTTCCTATTTTACTGCTGCTCTGATTGGACGAGGAGTTTCCTGCAGCGCCGCTCCTGTTCTTGGCGCTGCGGGGCGGTTTGCCACAGGCCCCGGAAGCCGCGTGGTTGAGGAGCGAGGTGCTCTCCCTAAAACAGCGACCGCAGGCCGGGCAGCGGAATGGCTTCTCGTCGTGGATCTTCTCGTGCCGGGTGAGCGACTCACGGCGGTTGAATGACTTCTGACAGACGGCGCAGATGAACGGGCGGTTCTGGGAGTGCGTGACGCTGTGCTGGATCAGGTGACCGCGCTTTTTGAACTTCTTGCCGCACTCGCCGCAGCAGAAGATCCTCTCCGGGCTCGGGGAGTTACAGTCCGACTTCCTGCTCTGGCTCTCGGGGGTCAGGCCGTGGCTGCGCAGGTGGCGCCGCAGGCTGGACAGGTGCGTGAAGGTTTTCCCACACTCGCCGCAGTGGTACAGTGGCTCAGGCTCAGGCTGCCGTGATGACCGGCTCTGACCCTCCGAGGCTTTGGTGAGCTGCTGGGCGCCATTAGCGACGAGCACTGAGGTGGAGTTGGAGGAAGACGAGGCGGAGGAAGAGGAGGAGACGGCGGAGGATGACTGCTGTTGCGAGGTTGAGGAGGAGAGGAGCGAGGAATGCTGGGGCAGGTCAGAGGAGGCGGAGCTCTGACTGTGAGCGCTGGAGCTGCTGCTGTTCTCAGCTTTCCTCTGAGGAAGGTACCCCGCCATCGCCTTCTTCCTGCGGCTGCCCCCGCCCGACGAGTGGGAGGAGCCATCTCCTGACTTGGACGTGTCTTCCTTGGAGAGGGATAGGTGGAGGGGGAGGGGCAAGGGGAGGCCAGCCTCTTGCTGCATCAGCGATGCGATCTGATTGGAGGAGAGGACGGGGATGCTTTGGAAGTCAAAGCCTCCCAGTGGGGCGGGCTGGGGGGCAGGGTGCAACGGGTGTGGATGGTGGGCGTGGCTGTGCGAGTGTGATAAGGCGTGAGGCTGCTGCTGCTGCTGAGGCTGTGGTGGCGCACTGTGCCCGTGGGAAGAGTGCAGGGCGGGGGGCGCGGCCAGGGCGGAGTTGGCCTCCGAGGCGCCCTGGCTGAGGCCAAGGCCCAGGTGGTTGTGAGAGCCTTGTTGGACGAGGAACTGCTCCAAGCTGCTGTTGGCCGGGACCCCGGACAGGAAGTACTGGTTAGCGGCTAGCATGCAGCTAAACTGCTGGTGAAGGCTGCGGGGATCCGACTGACCCACCAAGGGAACCGCGGTGCTCCCTGAGGGGTTGTTGGAGGCTGAGGCAGATGTGGAGGTAGAGGGTGAGGATGAGGAAGGTCCAGATGAAGGCTGAGGAACAGACAGACCAGGATGAAGTGGGGGCGGTGGCGGTGCAGAGGTGACGACGCTCCCAATGACCCCGGCGCTACCAGCACTACTGCTTCCCCCAAAGTCAAAGCGTCCCATCCCAGAGTGAAGCTGCTCCTGGGCCAGGGCGGCCTCGGCCGGGTGGAACGGCCGCAGGAACTGAGGGTACCCTGACGACGAGCCACCACTGCTGCTGCTGCTGCTCATCTTACTGGACTTCCTGGAACTGTGCGATGAGGACGAGGACGACTGGCTCTGGTGGGAGATTGACGAGGGAGGGCCGCCCATTTTGGCAAACAGCGAGGAGGAGTCAGCGAAAGCGTTGCTCCGGGAGCTCTGGAGGGAGCCCAGACCGAGGCCGGACAGGAGGCTCCCCGAGGCGTCGGCCGGGGACTGGTGCTGCTGCTGCAGCTGCTGCTGGTGCTGCAGCTGCACCTGCTGCTGGTGGCTCAGCTGGCGCTCCAGACCCAGGCCTTTGAACTGATGCGCTTGGTGCCCACTCAGCATTTCCAGGATGTCCATCGGGTATTTACTGAACTGGAACATCTCCCAACACAGCTGTGGGACGTGTGTCCACCCCCCCCCCCACTGCAAACTGTAGTCTGTAGTGACCGAGCCCTTAAACCAACCACGTCTTAACGGTTCACACACAGACCCATCAGTCAGGTTTCTAATCTCACTGCTAAGTGCTTTCCATTGGTCAGAAATATTACGTTAGAATAACAGCACAGTTTGCAGTGAAGCGTCCCATAACCATCGCCACTGGGCTCACTGGTCCTGGAACGTGTGGAAGAACTTCCTGTCGCTGCACTGTCATCTGCGTCCTCATCCAATCCTGAGAGAGAAACCACAAAATACACAACGAGACATTAAAGACGAGTGACTAAATGTCTAGAAAGTGTAACAAACAGACAAATACGTCAAAATCTCTTGCTACGTGTTACGGTTCATCTAGTAATCATGTTATCCTGTGACTGTAAATTAATGCAGAGCTTCATCTAAAGTATTGGTTGACATTATGATGACTGCATTCAAATGTGAAAAGCCTCTGGTACAAGTTGATGGTGTATTAGCTGAACTGGTGATCGGTTTACCTGGTGACACCTCACAACAGAAGCATCTCCAATCACATGACTGTGCAGGATTTAGCATTAACACCAGCTAGATGTAATAAAATATTGTTTAGGGATTATATCACACATTCCTATGAGAATTTTCCTGTTAAACGAGTGGCTATGGGTTAGCAGTGATGCTAACATAACTGTAGCTACGTAATCTTGTGTGATCTTGTGCATTACCATCTTATTATGTGAGACATTTAAATATTAAATAACAGTAGTGGGTTCTGTTGATTGCAGGAGTTTAATACAGAGTAAAGCATGTAAACATGGAAAGATGAGGAAAATGAAAAATGGAAGAGGAAGTGGAAATGAGTAAATCCTTTGGGAAATGGAAAGGAAAATAGGAGGCTGTAAAAGATCAATAACATTATTAATAATGTCCTTACAGTTATTTAAAGCAGGGGTTCTCAACCTTGGGGTCAGGACCCACTGAGAGGGGGTCCCCAGGTGCCTTCAAGAAATTAAGATTATTTTTTCAACAATTTAAACCCATTTTTTGCTTATTTTTTTTTTAACATATTCATCACTTATCACCATATTTTTGCTTCTTTTAATGTATTTTTGCTATATTACACCCAATTTGGCACTTCATCACATTTCAATAATAATAATTATGCATTGGATTTTATATAGAGCTTCATCATAGACACTAAGTGCTTTACAGAATTAAGGCATTACTCTTTCACTCCACACTTAGTGGTGGTAAGCTACTATTGTAGCCACAGCTGCCCTGGGGCAGACTGATGAAAGCGAGGCTGCCATAGTGAACTATAGGCCCCTCCCACCACCACCAACACTCACTCACAGTCACACATTACATTCATACTAGGCAATGCCTTTTCTGCACATTTTTCACCACTTTTACGCCTAATGTCACATATGTTGATCCATTATTGTCACTTTTAACCTCTTTTCACCATATTTTATGATTATTTTTTGCCAATTTAACCACATTCACCATTTGTCATGTCCATTATTCGCCAGTTTAAACTAATTGTTTAATTATTGGAACTAATTGTTCCAATATTGACACTTTGAATCCTTTTTAACTCTTTCTCTGTCTTTTCCACCTTTTTTGGTACATTTTGAACCCATTTTATTTGTGATTAAAACCAGGATTTCCATCTTTAAGATGGCTATAATAATAATAATAAACTTCCTGGATAACAGTGGATAAATGTAATTTAAAGTGTTTACTTTATTTGTGGGGTTTAAAGTGGCCCGTTTGTGTTTTGGACTGATTTCCATAGAGTGAGTTACTTGTATTTTAGTCATGAGAACTAGCACACTAAAACAATGATTTTTGACTCTTTACATCAGGAGTGTTAAACTCATTTTCCCACCAATGAGTCATTATTTCTTTAATGATCTAAATGTAAAAAAAACAAGAATTTTATGAAAAACAAAAAACTTCAACTGCAGGATTTTTCAAATATATTGTTCTAAAAAAAAAATGTGTGGAAATTTTTAAAAAAAAAAAAAATCAAGAGTTCTTGTGACTAAAAAATGGAGTCGCTCATGAAGCAGTGGTTCCAAACCTTTTTTTATATTTTTATGTAGCGAATTTCTATCAATCCCAGAGCCGTTTATTTTCAATATTTTCATACTAAATTTATATTTGAGAAAGTGAAAGTTTAGAAAATATTTGTTTAATATTGTGCGTGGTTAGGACTATTTAAATAATAATAAATAATAACAAAGACATCATTTTAATCTGTCATTTTTTACCTAATCCTAGACATTTCAGGCAACCTCTTTCATTCCTGGCGACCAAACATGGGGTCACAACCGCAAGGTTGAAAAACACTGACATAAAGGATTAGAAACTGAACTTGACGGTGATTTCCTAAAGATTCATGACTCGTTTGTGCTGTGACTTAGTGATACACATGGTGAGCGCTTCACTACTTTATGATTGATAATCATAATTAAAGTAACATTTCTTTTAGTTTGTAATATCAAAGCTGCTTCTTTCCTATTTGGGAACGTTCACTCATTAACAAATTAAAGGCAAATATCTTCCCAAACATTTCATTAGCTGTTACTGATTATAGATGAAACTAGTGTTTCTGATCTAAATGTTTGTTTTAAAGGGGACATATGATGCTAAATCCACTTTTTTAGCCCTTAAATGCATTTTGATGTATATTTAGAGTGTTTAGAAGTACAGAAAAGTTCAAATTAATCTCTTCAGATGCTCCGTTGATATCTTTATATTCTGTTTTGGTCATATTTTTCAATCTGTTTCGCTTTTTCGATTCTCTATTAGGTTTTTTTAACTATTACATCACAGTATTTGCAGCAGAACTGCCAAATTAGTTCATCGACTCCAGGCCCAACACTTCGAGCAATCCACCATTTTTATTTCTGGCTTTTATTTTGTAGTCCAAGCTCCAGGATGCTGAAGTTACGAGAGGATAAGTCAAAATGTTGGGTTGTTGGATGTAGTAACCCACACGCTTCATTACACCGTCTCCCAGCATCAGAACCTTTTCAAAGTGTCTGGTTGAGTTTTATTTTTCATGGAAATGTACCACATCTGTGGATAAGGTCATTTTTGTGTGTGTGAAGCACTTCAATGATGACTGCTTCATCAACCTCCACCAGTATAAAGAAGGATTTACAGAAAGACTTTGTCTGATTGAGGGTTCAATTCCTTCTATCTTTGGAGACGATGAACAGAGCACTTCGGTAAGCTGTAAATAACGCTAAAAAGTGTGATGATAAGACGTCCCTGTCATTGTTTTGTTAGCATTAGCAGTTGCACCGTCTTCATATGTTAGCGCTGTGTGCTCGTTTTAGATCCTTGATGATATGGCCTACGTGATTTAATTTAAGTCTAAAGTTTTCATTAGTCATTTCATTTTGACGTTTTTGTCTTTGAAAAGACTGTATTAAAATGCATTTCGTGACGTTAGCTTGGTGCTAGCGTTAGCTCGGTGCTTGTGTTAGCTCACTTGTTAGGGTTCTGCAGGTTCATCATCTTCATTTTCATCTCACTCCACTGGGTCAGACTCTGGCTGGAACATGTAAGGCTGGATGGACAAGTCTAACGTTGTTGACATTTTGTAAATAACCTCTGAATAAAAAGTTTATGCTCCGCTACATAGCCGTATCTCTTCTATCAAACTACAAAAATTGCCGAACAGGGTGGAGTTGAACCTGGAGAGGGGGCGGGGTATGAAGTGTCTCATTTGCATTTAAAGAGACAGCACCAAAACGAGTTGCGCTTAGAAGCACATCAGAAAAGGGGTAGAAAAGGGGTGGAGCTATAATAATGAGGAATTCAGACCCAAGCGGTGCAGTTCTGCTTTATATAAACCACAACTGTATGATTTATATGTAAAAAGGAAGGATTTAAAACCATGATATGTCCCCTTTAACAGTAGTGATATCTCAGTGTGTTTACAGTTTAAAGAATGTAACAGCGACAGTGAAATGAAACCACAGATAGGTGACACTAAAACACTTCATGACCAATAGAAATAAAACACTTATTTATTTATTTATTGTGGCTGAAACTTCATAATTATTAATGAACAAATTAAATTAGTTACAAAATACCTAAATGATTTTGATATCAATATTTAGACAATACTTTGAGTAAAAATATTCTCAAACAAAGTGCGATTAAAACCAACTTCACAATCAACAAATAACGTTGAACAAACTCGGATTTTAACTTTGTTTTATTTTTCTTTCAGAGTTTAGCTAGGCCTGGGCTGTATGACCTAACATGTATATCACGGTATTTTTTTTAATGCATATTCAGGTGTTCACAGCATTTTCTCCTGGTTCAGAATCAGAATCGTTTATTTTGCCGAGTACAGTTTTTTTTTTTTTAAAAAAAACAGCACATGGAGTTTGACTTGGTAGTTGGTGCACGGAACAGCAGAACAAAAAAACAAAAACACAAGCCAGCAGCAATAATAATAATAATAATAATAATAAATATAAGGATAAGTGATAAATAAAGGATAGAAGATAAAGAAAAATAAAGATAAGAGATGAATGACTGCAGTAGATTAACTTAGGATGCTGTATTTTATTGTCATGAGTGAATATAGTAGAATAATTCCACACTAGTAGTGATACAAGTTTGCAACAGCAGCCCAGTGGCTCTTTGCAATGCAATGTTAGCTTAGCTTTAGCTTGATTTCTAGCTTTAAATGCTACATACTCAGTGGTGTGGTGGTTTCTTATGGTGAATAAGGTAGAGTTTTGTTTACAGCTCCACCACGACTTATTTCCACATTATAGGAATCACAAATTGTGATCCTTTGCTCTCTTTTTTGTGTATAACTGCAGACATGCTAAGCTAACCGTGCCTCTGTGTTCTCCTGTAGCAGAGGCATGCGCACACTGACATGCTCACATGCAGCTTCAGAGATAATTGTGTCTTTCTGATCCATTTACACATGTGATTTACACCGCAACAAACACTGCGTAGCGTTCCAAAAGTTGTGTAATCAAATACCGCCCAGCCCTAAGTTGAACTATTGTTTTTATTTAATCTTTCCCTAAATATCAGACTCATTACATGATACTAAACTTCCTGCAATCATTCCAAACATGTTTAATACAGTTAATAGATTCAACTGTTTCATATTTATACACAGAGGAAATTAACTGAAACAAACTGTAGCTACACATGCTAAAGCTAACATTAGCCCATAATAGCTCATTAAATTAGCTTTTTGTGAGAAAATTAACATTTCTGTATCTGTCAATATGTTTAAGAAGACAATCTGTGTAAATGTGAGATATGTGAGGATATATCTAGGTCAGCGTTAGATTGCAATTTCTGCTCGACTTTGTTTAGAAAACAAATAACATTAATAATTGAATAATGCAATTTCCGTTAACAGAAAATCAGAGACTAACACATTGTTAATACCAGGTATAATAATGTGAACTAGTCCGCTTACATAGATTTGACTTCATTTGCAAAACTTAAACTTTTATCACAATATTGTATTTTGAGTTTATTTTTGAAATTTTGACTAATCTCCTCTTTTGAACATTAATCTTTTCATAATTATATTTGTACTTTATTCTCAAAATTTCAACTTTAATGTCGACATTTCAACTTTAATCTTGATTTGCCCAAAATCATTTATGCAAATGTATCCTCTTCCATAATATTTAGTCGTATAATGTCAGAGTATATATGGTAAAACACCCTAGTGTCCTTGTTCGTATTTTCCTTGACATTATACGACTAAATAATGTTATTTTATAAAGTAGGCTGTTGCTATTGGTTCACACCTCAGACAAACCCGACTATAGTTCCAGCACTTCCTGTGCGCATGCGTCTGCAGGCACAGTAAGCCAAACGCCGGTAGTTCCGTCACTGCCGGACCCGTGTTCTTCTAGCTACAGTTCCGTCAATTTTATTTTAACCCTAACCCAGGAAATACTGTAAAATGATTATTTTTCTTTGTATATGTATTTTTAAAGTTGGAATTTGCCATGTTAAATATGTTAAAACGAAAGAAAAAAAATTTCAGAAGCGGGATTCGAACCCACACCAGCGGAAGGAAACGACCTTAAGTCTAGCGCCTTAGACCACTCAGCTATCCTAACACGGTGGTAACACAAAACACCCCCGGTACTATTGGTACGGTTACCGAAGTACAAGTACGTAGCGTGCTAGGTTTAGGGTAAAGTTTAGTCTTAGTCACGTGACCTAAACTGGCCAAATAGGGGCGTTGCATGGGTAGAATGTCGGTATATAGATACAGCAACCATACGGATAGCCACTGCCTATCAAGTATGACGAGTGAGGGACTATTAATAAATAGTAAAACTAAGTCATTAGTGTTATATTCATAGTTTATCAGTGAATACATATAATATTATAATTTGTGTCACTGATCGTTCTGAGCTTTTTGTTTTAATGGTATCAGTAATGTTTACTTTTCAACATGTTTACATTGAAATGCAGGGATTTGCTTTGGTTGGAGAGTAAAGCTAATGTAATGTAATGTAACGTAATGTAATACAGAATAATTATCCAGAGTGAATGTAGAAAAAGGAAAGTTGTGTTGGTATTAGATTATGATCACTGGGTTTATTGAATGAGCGGGTCTTTACTTTTACTGTGGTGAAAAGGTGAACGTTGGCCGGTGTTTTTAGCATCTTACCGAGTGTTCAGAGGCCGCCAGTCGGAGCCCAGCGGGCGGGCTTTGGTCCACAGTCTCCCCTGAAGCACGTACCTCTCAGCTGGACTCTGAAAACACAGAAAAATAACCTTATTAACTGTTAGCACGGTATGCTAGCCGTCAATCACAGAGCTGGCTAACGGGAGCTAGCTGCAAAAGTGCTGCCAGAACTGATTCATAAACAACTATTAACAGTTAAAATCAGATTTATATTATGAAAACGACTTTAGAATCAGTTTAATTATGTGCTTGCAATGGTGATATTAACACTAGAAAATGGTTTTCGGTTGGGATAGACCGTTAGCTTAGCGGCTAACGTGCTAGCTGAAGGCGGCTTTGTTTTGGTTCTTACCGGAAAGAGTCCGATGTCTCTCCCTGAAAAACTGCTCACAAACGCGGCCGTATCTCCAAGGAAACACCGCGGATGTGGAGCACCGAGAGAACGGGGTCTCTGCCACCCGTCACCGGGGCTGCTGCTTTCATCCAGGCGATGAAGGCCCGACCCTCTATCGGTTGTAGATTCTGACCCACCAACAGAACCTATGGCCCGGCTCGGCCCGGCGTGTGTCCCCAGGGGTCCGGATCCTTTGTTCGGGTGTAGTGCTCGGCCTCCTCGGCCCGCTGTGCGGTGTTTACGGTGCCCTCCCTCCGCAGACGACGGTCCTTCTCTCCTCTGATGCTTCCAGCCCTGAAATGGTCGCTTCCTGTCCGCGGACTGGTTCCGGGTGGATCCGGGCTCCGGGTCAGGCCGAGCCGGACTCACCGGCACCTCTGACACCGCAAAGAACGGACCCGAACCGGCACGAATACACGTGTGTGTGTGTGTGTGTGTGTGTGTGTGTGTGTGTGTGTGTGTGTGTGTGTGTGTGTGTGTGTGTGTGTGTGCGTGCGTGCGTGCGTGTGTGTGTGCGTGTGTGTGTGTTTTCACACTCTCAGTGTTGAACATTAATGAGTTAATTACTGATATCATTAGCATCACGCCGCATCTCATTACACCCGCTCACTGTTTCCCGCCTTTTATACACACTTATCTTTGTATTTCTCATCATCTCATCTTAAATCTATTAAAACCACATGAACAAACAAAAACTAGAAATAGTAAAATTTAAAAAATATATTTTTTAGTCATAATTATCAGATACTATCACATAATTATGACTTATTATTATTTCTGAAATACTATGAATTACTGGCATAAATGGGCTTATATAGAATTCTCCTTAATGTCTGGATCAAATGTAATTTAGCATTTGGATCATTTCTCCATGTTTTCACATGTTTTGGCGAACTGTACCTGTACAAAATCTGTAAAAAAAAATTAAAATGAATAAAAATCTGTGACACACAGACAATATCCTCATAAATTCTCTGATTTTGTGACAAACTTTATTTAATTTTGGTGAAATTTTGTGGAATAATATCTGGAAAAATGCAAAATTTTTAAAAAATAATTGAGAATTCTTCCAACAATTTAAGATTACTGCTATTGTGTGATAAAACTGAGTCTGTGTCATGGATTTATCATTTTATGTATTTGGAGGGACTGAGATATAATTTTAAAATATAAAACTGCAAATACTTCCATTATTAATTTTGTGAATTCTCCTTAATTTGACTTTTCCCAGATAACAAACATGCGGTTTCTCTCACAGGTTGCAGGGTTGCGTTCAGTGTGTGTCGTAAATCCTGGCTTTCGGCCCAGAAGATGACATTCATGGATGTTTGACACAAACACGAGCTGGTGGGAGGTTTTTAATTGTTCTCATTTAAACAGTAAATGTTCCTTACAAACGCAAGAATCCATCACCAAGAACAGAAATGGTTGCACGTGTACAGTATAAGAAGGATGTAATAAATACTTTTGAGGTATGCAGAGTAGCTTTAAGAATACAAATATGCCTCGTTCTCGCCTCCGTCGGTGAAAAACACACCCACACACACACGGGTAATAACTCACTCACACGTGCCGTTTACGCACACCAACGCCTTTTTTTCTCAAAAAAAGTGAATTTTTGGAAGCCGCTCATCACAGGAAGTCAGTGTTAGGACACAAAAACGTCTTAAATATGACAAAGTCACCATTACAAGAAAAAAGTAGGACTTTCAATCTTTTGTTTTAACGCAACAGAAAAAACGTTTGCGTACGGGTGGAAAATTGTTACGTGCTCACGTAGAACTTTAACTTGAATGTTACTCTTTTTACTTGCTCACGAAGAACTTTAATGCAACACAAATAACTTTTGCGTGCTTTGCGTAAAATTGTTACGTGCTCACGTGAGTTAACTTGAATGCTAAATTTTGGTGTGCTCATGATTACAAGAAAAAAGTAGAACTTTTAATGTCTTTAATCCCATTATTTTTACTTTTATCTAGGAATAATGATGTTATCTGCTAATTCTGACTTAATTTCAATGTCACACCTTTTCTACCTTGTAATTATGACTTTATCTCTTTATTTTGACTTTTATTTTGTAAAACGAGCTTCAGTAGTAATGAGCGGCTCTCATAGTAAAAACCACCGTCACTGTACAGCAGCAGATCCTTAAAAATGAGCCCTGGCTCTTCTTTTTCTTTTTCTTCTTCTTCCCACGCTCCTCAGAGTTCAGGGAAAAAAATCCAGCGCGGCGGCGGGAAAAGAGTTCACAATATTCGCCGGTAAAAGGTTAAACGCACTCACAGCCGCTTCACCAAAAACTCAACACTGATACAAGTTTTTACATTTTTCACAAGCTCGCGCTTTGGTGGACGTAGCTGAATGAGAAAAAGCTGCAGTTTGATCAAAAGTCCCTTTTTTTCACTTCCTGGAATATATATAAAGAAACGGCAAAAAACCAATGCCTGCCCTGCACGGTGATATGAACACACAACGATGGCGCGTTGGAAACACTAAAAAAAATGTTGGATGTCCCTAAGGAGAGCTACAAAATGAAACTAGACGTAGACACACACTCGCCATGACATCATCAGTCAGCACTATGACATCACCAACACAGACCTATGACATCATGCGGTTTTCGGTTGATTGCATCCTGTACAAATTATTCTCTTTTCCAACCTATTTTTAACTCCACACAGAATAAAAACAAGAAACCATGATGAAGAATCAGACGCAAACTTCAAACGAGGCCTCATCGGTTCCCGTTAAAGGGAGAGTCGGGGAACCAAAGTCTTGACATCGTCACGTCCTCATTGCCTTTCTGCAGGAGCACGAAAACAAAAAAAGGCGTGAAAGTAAAGACACGTAATGCCTCCGACGCACAGACGCACAAAGATAAGTAGGTTTTAGCCCTTGGTGTGACACGTTTGTCCTCCTCGGTGCAAAGTGGCGGCGGGAGAATCCGATGTGTTCGGGTAAAAACTCACAGCACAGTCTCAAAGGTGATTGGACCAGAGGTCGCTCTAAGGCCCGCCCACAACAGCTCGTCACGCCCATAAACACATTAAACTTTCCTCACAGAATATTTGTTAATTCAATGACGTTTACATGTTCAAAACAAACACGCAAACCTTTGATGTGCTCATGTAAAACTTTTAACGCAACACAAAAAAATTTTTTTGCGTGCTCGCGGAAAATTGTTACGTGTTCACGTAGAACTTTAACTTGAATGCTAAACTTTTTACGTGCTCACGTAAAACTTTAATGAAACTTATCTTATACGCAAGTAAATAAGTATTTTCCGCATGAACTTAAACCTCCTTGAATTAAAAACGAATAATTTGCGTTTGAGGCTTTGTATTTCTTTCCTTTTCACGTCTCAATGTTTGTTTTTATTTTAACGTTGAAACACATCTGTGACAGATTTGCTGACTCGTAGAAATGCAGAGCTTCCCCTGGTGTGAGCAAGCCTTCCTCCACAATGGCTTATTTTTACAAAGTGTGGGCGTGGCATGGAGACAAATGTCCAGCTGTGATGTCATATACACAAACTCCTCCCTCCAGGGCTCAGTAATACTCATGGTCGGTAAAATACTTGTTGCATACGAAGCTTCATGTTTGGCTTTTAAATACTTTTACAAACACAAAGACAAGCAGACGTCGGCCTCAGCTCCACACGTGGAGGAGCCTCAGCCGACCACAGCGCCTTAAACTGTGACTCAGCACAAACCAAAGTCACAGAGGACTGCCTTCAGTCGCTTTTTTTTTGCTCTTGTGAAGTGGGCGTGGCTTCCCTTTTTAAAGAATGGCTAGATGGAGTGATGTCATGTCTGAGAGAAGCCTCAGTGACTTCTTCACCCTCAGGGCGTCATTGGGGCGTCGTCCACTTTGACTCAAGGTTTTGTCTAGTGGGCGTCGTTAGAAAAGAGCGTCGCTCTGGTTCTTCCTCAGAATGTCGTCTTCATAGATGTCCACTCTAGTTTGTCCCTTGGTTCGTTTTAGGTCCTCATTTTTAGGGCGTTACCTCAGAGCTGTCCTCAGAGTGGAGTTTCTAGAGAACAGTCCTCAGGATGTAGACCACAAAATTCTACGCTCATTTTACCCCCTCTAGTTACCCTCTGGTTGCCCTCCCTTTGCTCTTTCCCTCCCTCTGGTCACCCTCCCTCTGGTCGCCCCTTCCCTCTGGTCGCCCCTTCCCTCTGGTCACCCCTTCCCTCTGGTCTCGCCCTCCCACTACACGCCCCTCCCTTGCCCCCCCCCCTCACACCGTCACCTCATTCTTGCTGCCCGTCCTCAGGCCCTGGCCGGCTCCGCCCACCCCAGGGATGAAGTGCAGCTGCTCGATGGTGTTCTGCCTTTTGTTGGCAAAGGCCATGCGTCGGGCACTAGGGTGACCGCCCACGGGGCCGCCGTGCGGGTCCCAGCCGCTGTGCATGCCCATGGCGGTAACGGGCACCCGGTCGTGCTCGTAGCCAGACGTCGGGTGGGAGTTCATCTTGACCATGTGATGGCGGTCCATGGACGGCGTGACGCAGATGTTCTGCTGCGACTGGGCCTTCTGGTGGTGGGAGAGGCGCCCCATGGTGGGAACCATCATTCCACCACCCCCACCGCCGCCCCCGCCCATCACCACACCCATCAGCAGGCGGTCCTCCAGGCGGTCGGGGGACACCAGGAGCCGTTCATGAGACCTGAAAAACAAACAACAAATCAGATTACAGCAGATTTGAGCGTCTCATCAATGTTTAACTTTTTAGATTCTTTTTAATTGTACGCATAATTTGATCAAGTTTAAACGCTTTTTAAAATGTTCAGAGCAGCGTTTGGAGGCCTTGACTCTGATTGGACGTTTACAGTGGATTTTTAGATGCTGCTTTGACTGAATGTGGAAATATTTAATCGTGCTAAAGTCAAATAAATAAATGCTATTTTTTTTTCTCCATTATCTAAAACGTTGTTTATGTATTTTAATTTATTTGTTTCTTACCTTCAGGTTTTTCTTTAACAATTTTAGTTTTTTTTATTATGATTGATTTTTAAACTAATTATTACTATTAATTTTCTTTTTATTTAATTATTTATCTATTTTATTTAATTATTATTTTTACTTTATTATTATAATTCTTTTTTTAAACTTAATGTTATTTTTATACCTCATTATTATTATTATTATTATTGTTATTATTGTTAATACCTAAACTTAATTAATATTTTTTACTATATATATTTACTGACTTTATTATTATTATTTTATAACGTAATACTATTTTTATCCTTATTATTCTTTCCAACAGTACTTCCGTCTCCTTTTTTGTCCTTTTAAATATTTTAGAACAGATCGAAATGGTTTGTCCCGTCTCACCTGCGTAGCAGCTGTGAGGTGGAGCTCCGCCCCCCTCCCATCATGGCTTTATGGTACTGGTGCTGCTGGTTCTTGGACAGACGTGACAGCGTGTCCCCCAGCGCCAGCAGCTGGTCCTGGGACCGAACACGGCGCGGCGGGCGGTCGAAGCTGGACACACCGTAGTGCGACGGGGCGGTGGGGGGCAGCGGGTAGGGGTTGGGGGTGGAGGGCATGTGGAGGGGCAGGGTGCCTCGTGAGCTCAGCGTGTAGTCGCCCCCCCACGGCAGGTGGTGCTGGGAGGAGTGGAAGGAGGGGGGAGCGTTGGTGGAGCGGCGCTTAGACGAGTGGTAGCCGTAGTCGTCCAGTTCTCTCTCTGAGACAGAAACATTTAGTGTAACATATCAGGAACTAAAAGGTTCAGGAACTAAAAGGTTCAGGAACTAAAAGGTTCAGGAACTAAAAGGTTCAGGAACTTTTTGGTGAAGAAGTGGCATCTGCTCCATCACCAGAGGGTAATCTAACTACTGTTCTCCACCAGCAGGGGGCAGCAGAGCTCTAATGTGATGAGTACAGGTTTATTCAGTCGAGTGATGGAGAAAATGTTATAACAATATACTGTAGGTAAATTTCAAATATTGTTGCAAAAGTTGAGACTAAGGCAACTTATTTTTATAATAAGGTTTTATTATTTTCTATAACTTTGCATAGACTGCTCAATTAAAAACAAAAACACTTTGCTTTTTAATTCTTTCATATCAATACAGAAAATAAAGGTCTATAGCAGAGAATTTTACACAGTATCAGTGTTTGTGGAAGTTTTTAAAACAAATAAAAATAAATATCCCAAAATCAATGCTACTTCTCCTTTAAGAATGTTCTCAATGAAGGAACATTGGTGACGTTTGCTACACATAGACTGATTTGTAAATGTATGTGAATACCACCAGGGGGCGTAAAAACCACCAATAATGTCACTGCTATGGTTTTAAACCGTACCTGTAGTGAATTTGACTCCATCAAAGACCATATACTGTATGACAGTAGATGTTTGGTTAGGTTCTATTGTTTAACAACAGGAGATAAATGAACACAAACATTAGTTTGACACGTTTGCAGCTGTTTATCTTGTTAGAGTCACATTAGCTGTAGTGACTCAGTTAGTAACCAGACTAAATGATGACTCAATCTGGGTTTCACCTCCACATACCACAGTATCCATTTAGTGCATCTTTGCATCTCTCAACTAAACACCCTGACTCCTCCCACTCACCCTGACTCCTCCCCCTCCCCACTCACCCAGCCTCTTTAGGGAGCTGTAGCGGCTGATCTCGGGCTTCATGGTGGCCTCGTAGGACAGGGGCAGCTGAGCCAGGTTGTGGAAGGAGTGAGAGAAGTTGGGGTGGCTGCTGTTGTGTCTCATTCCTCCTCCGCCCATGACTCCACCCATGACTCCACCCACGCCACTGGGGCCTTTTGTGCTGCTGGAGATCAGCTTGGGCCCCGAGGAAAGCTGAGGCGTGTTGTTCATCCGTGGTCCACGTTCTGGACAGAAAGTTGGGACGAGGGACAATTAAGGTCTAGACCAGTGGTTCTCGAACTTTGGTTCAAGTCCCCCTTTCTCTTATTTCTGAATCCAAGCCCACCTTTGTCCAACTACAACATTTTGCTTAGAAAACTATTTAAAAACAACTTTAGATCATAATGATGGAATGAATGAGTGATAACACACATTTTAAAGAATCTAACTTTGTAAATAAGTGAAATAAACTGTGTTTAATGCAGTGGTTCTCAACCTTTTTTTGGATCGTGACCCCATTTTGATATCAAGAATTTCTGGCAACCACAAAGACACAAATTATTTTGTATAATTCGTTTTTGATCATGTATATATATAAAATAAAAAATCTATTTTAGTTTTTCAGAAATTTCAGGCAACCTCACATGGGGTCCCGACCCCATGGTGGAAAAACACTGATTTAGTGGCTCCTGAATAGATTTATTTCTTTAGTTTTTATCAGTTTGCCTGGTTTAGGACCAACACTGACACTTTATTTGTTCATTTTCCACTTTCTCCCTCTCTCTCTCCCAAGTACCCTCTGCTGAGTCATCACGTACCCCCATTTGAGAAACACTGGTGTAAACCACAACTGGTACGCAGACATGGAGCAGTCAGTGTTTACTTCCTCACTCGTCTTAAACTTAGTCTGATTAGTCTTAGTCATATTTTTATCAGCAAATTTACTTTGATCTCCTGACATGTTTTGACTGTCAACTGCCAGCCTTCTTCAGAGGTGTCTGCTGATCGCTGATAATTTTCCTGAAAAACAGTTGTCTGAATAAATGAAACCTTGACATATTATTCAAGAACAAGTCAAAAAGAACTTGCTGGAATTTTTACGCTGAAGTCAAGGAAACATCAAAGCGATCAGCAGACGCCTCTGAGGAAGACTGACAATATTTTTTATTTAATTTTCTAATATTTTGTTTATTCATTATCATTCATTTTTGTTTCTTTTTTCTTACTCAATTTCAGTAAACTTTCTTTTTAATAATTGCTAATCATAATAATAATTTTTTTAACTTTATTATTTTTATATTTTACTGTATTATTATTATTATTATTTTTTTTTTTTTACACATACATTTCCTGAAAAAATATTGTCTGAATAAATAAAACCATAACATATTATTCAAGAAGAAGTCAAAATGAACTTGCTGGAAATCAGTCACATATCAAAGCGATCAGCAGACACCTGTGAGGAAGACTGGCAGTTGACAGTCAAAACATGTCAGGAGATCAAAGTACATTTCCTGAAAAAAGGTTATCTGAACAAATGAAACCGTAACATAAGACTCAAAAAGAGAAAACAAGAAGTTGCTGGAATCCTTGGTTTTTAGTCAACCTACAGGTTCAACTCTATGTGGTGGATATCTATAGATCTATACACTTTCTATCCCTCTCTGAATGAGTCAAATCTCCCGTTTTCTCTTGTTTTGTGTTCGCAGCTCGTCGTCTACCACCAACATTAAACTGGTTCTAGTGGGCGGAGCCTTCACCAATGATCGCACACATTAAACACAGAAGTTACACACACACACACACACACACACACACACACAGGAGACACAAAAACACACAAACACAGAGGTCTGTGCAAAAAAGCCAAAGCATGGATTGATACACATAAAGTGTTTCCTCTTATGTAAGGTTAGAGGGGGCGGGGCTTAAACTGTATTACATCATCACTGAACATCAAACAGACGTGAAGGTGCAGGTCACACAGGGACTTATAAGTGTGTGTGTGTGTGTGTGTAGCGGTATATTTAAACCCTTATTTATCGTGTCCTGCTTAAAACAATTCTGCGATCCAGTTTGGGGTCTTGACCCACGAGTTGAGAACCCTTCCGTGATACTTTGTGCGTTCTCCAGCTCTGACCTGCTGCTTGTATAACAACGCTCCTCACGGGATGCGTGTGTGTGTAGGTGTTAGCGGCTCATCAGCTGAGATCAGCCTCACATCCCGTCGCCGTGGCAACCGCCTCCACTGGACCGCAGCAGCGAGCGGTCGGAGCCTCAGCAGTGAGATCCATCACATTAGTTTAAACTCTTTCACAGAGTTGGTAAAAAATGTAAAAATAATGACACTTTACAATTTACAAAACTAAAACTGAAAAAACTAAAATATATTTATTAGAATGAAATATTATTCATTTAGAAGCTTCATGTTTACATGTGAGGAGGAAAACAAATACACAAAAATGACTCACAATGAGTTGAGAAACACATTAAACGACAACTAAAATACACAAAAACAGAGAAAAAGAAGCTCAAAACAAGAAGAAAAACACAAAATATCTAAAAATACACTCGAAATAACAACAAATCATACAAAATGAGTTAAACACTACAGTGAGTCTAAAAATACATAAAAAGGTGGAGAGCGTTTTAGGACTACATGTGAGGAAGAAAACAAATACACAAAAAGACAGAGGGACTCACAAAAACACATAAAACAACAACTAAAATGTGTCCAAAAAGACACAAAAATACACACAAAACCACAACTAAATTACACAAAATAACTTAAACAATAAAAAATCACTTAAAAAACAGTGCCTCAAAAGAAGACAACTAACACTAAAAAATAACAAAAATACTCTCAACAAGAAAAGCTAAAAAAAAAAAAAGAAACTTAAAACAATCAGAAAAACATACAAAATGTGTCCCAAAAAACCACTAAAACACAAAATGACTTAAAGGGGACATATGATGCTAAATCCACTTTTTTAGCCCTTAAATGCATTTTGTTGTATATTTAGAGTGTTTAGAAGCACAGAAAAAATCAAATTAGTCTCTTCAGGAGCTCCGTAGATATCTTTATATTCTGTTTTGCTCATATTTTTCAATCTGTTTTGATTTTTCTATTCTCTATTATGTTTTTTGAACTATTACATCACAGTATTTGCAGCAGAACTGCCAAATTAGGACATCAACTCCAGGTCCAACACTTCGAGCAATCCACCATTTTTATTTCTGGCTTTTATTTTGTAGTCCAAGCTCAAGGATGCAGAAGTTACGAGAGGATAAGTCTAAATGTTGGGTTGTTGGATGTAGTAACCCACACGCTTCATTACACCGTCTCCCAGCATCAGAACCTTTTCAAAGTGTCTGGTTGAGTTTTATTTTTTATAGAAATGTACCACATCTGTGGATAAGGTCATTTTTGTGTGTGTGAAGCACTTCAATGATGACTGCTTCATCAACCTCCACCAGTATAAAGAAGGATTTACAGAAAGACTTTGTCTGATTGAGGGTTCAATTCCTTCTATCTTTGGAGACGATGAACAGAGCACTTCAGTAAGCTGTAAATAACGCTAAAAAGTGTGATGATAAGACGTCCCTGTCATTGTTTTGTTAGCATTAGCATTAGCACCGTCTTCATATGTTAGCGCTGTGTGCTCGTTTTAGATCCTTGATGATATGGCCTACGTGATTTAATTTAAGTCTAAAATTTTCATTAGTCATTTCATTTTGACGTTTTTGTCTTTGAAAAGACTGTATTAAAATGCATTTCGTGACGTTAGCTTGGCGCTAGCGTTAGCTCGGTGCTTGTGTTAGTTCACTTGTTAGGGTTCTGCAGGTTCATCATCTTCATTTTCATCTCGCTCCACTGGGTCAGACTCTGGCTGGAACATGTAAGGCTGGATGGACAAGTCTAACGTTGTTGACATTTTGTAAATAACGTGTGAATAAAAAGTTTATGCACCGCTACATAGCCGTATCTCTTCTATCAAACTACAAAAATGGCCGAGAAGGGTGGAGTTGAACCGAGTGTCACCTGAAGAGGGGGCGGGGTATGAAGTGTCTCATTTGCATTTAAAGAGACAGCACCAAAACGAGTTGCTCTCAGAAGCACATCAGAAAAGGGGTGGAGCTATAATAATGAGGAATTCAGACCCAAGCAGTGCAGTTCTGCTTTATATAGACACAACTGTATGATTTATATGTAAAAAGAAAGGATTTAAAACCATGATATGTCCCCTTTAAACACTACAATGAGTCCAAAAATACACAAAAACAATAACTGTGTGGTCTCCCCTCCTCAGTGTGAACTAAATGTGAACGTGTGGATCAAACTAACCATGATTGGTTTCCATGGCAATGGGGGTGGGGGTGGGGGGGGTAGGGGGGGCTTTTTGGCAGCAGGCGGGTGAAGGTGAAGGTGTGGGTACACACAAGCACATTCAGGTGTGTGACATCATCAACACACACACTCAGTGTGTGCCGCCCGGCGCCGCTGAGCTAGCTTAGCCAGCCTTACCGATGGTGGCGGCGTGTTTGGGGGACGCAGGAGGCGCAGCGCCCTGAGAGGTAACATGATGGAGGGAGTTCACCTCTGTAGAGAGAACACAGCCACACACTGAGGGGCGGGGCCAGAGAGCATCACAGACAGAGAGAGAGACAGAGAGAGAGGGGGCGGAGCCTTCAGGAGCCACATGAGGCTCTTCATCTCTGCTGTGAGACAACGTCATCCAATCACAGGAGCGTTCTCACACTGTGGACCAATCACAGCAATGGTAGAGCAACACACTGACTAGTTAGCATTAGCTCACTGATTACCTTGTGTACATAAAAGTACAATAAAATGTAATACATCAATTATTATTTTTTACTTCCATCTCATCAGAGCTTTTCAACTACTTCAGATCTATCATAGATCACAGATCATAGATCTACTATTTATCATCATGTTCTAAACCTGTTTATGACTTTTTTAATCAGTGTTAACTGGTGAGTCTGAGCATTAGCTGGTCATCAGTTAACACGGTCACCAGTTAGAGCACAACAGCAGGAAAGATGGGACCTGTTGTCCAAACACTGGTTTATACTGGTTCTTAGAGGTTTATATTGGTTTATACTGGTTCTTAGAGGTTTATACTGGTTCTTAGAGGTTTATATTGGTTTATACTGGTTCTTAGAGGTTTATACTGGTTCTTAGAGGTTTATATTGGTTTATACTGGTTCTTAGAGGTTTATATTGGTTTATACTGGTTCTTAGAGGTTTATACTGGTTTATACTGGTTCTTAGAGGTTTATACTGGTTCTTATAGGTTTATACTGGTTCTTATAGGTTTATACTGGTTCTTGGAGGTTTATACGGGTTTATACTGGTTCTTAGATATTTATATTGGTTTATACTGGTTCTCAGAGGTTTATACTGGTTCTTAGAGATTTATACTGGTTTATACTGGTTCTTAGAGGTTTATACTGGTTTATACTGGTTCTTAGAGGTTTATACTGGTTCTTATAGGTTTATACTGGTTCTTATAGGTTTATACTGGTTCTTGGAGGTTTATACGGGTTTATACTGGTTCTTAGATATTTATATTGGTTTATACTTGTTCTCAGAGGTTTATACTTGTTCTCAGAGGTTTATACTGGTTCTCGGAGGTTTATACTGGTTCTCGGAGGTTTATACTGGTTCTTGGAGGTTTATGCTGGTTCTTAGAGATTTATATTGGTTTATACTGGTTCTTAGAGGTTTATACTGGTTCTCAGAGGTTTATACTGGTTCTCAGAGGTTTATACTGGTTCTCAGAGGTTTATACTGGTTCTTAGAGGTTTATACTGGTTTATACTGGTTCTTAGAGATTTATATTGGTTTATACTGGTTCTTAGAGGTTTATATTGGTATTCCTCAGTATAGGAAGTGTAATGTCACAGTGTGAGGAAGCTGTATTTGTTCTGAGGCTTCAGTGTTTGATGATGAGGCTGATAAACATCTTATATACAGTGTGTGTTTATCATTCAGGTGTTAAATATGTACGTGTGAGGACTCCTGAAAGGACCGTGAGAGCAGAGACGTAGCGACAGAGAAGAAGAAGAAGAAGAAGAAAGTTGAACAAAGCACAAAAATAACAATGAACCATTTCACAAACGCTGCGTTTCTGTTCCCGTCACATGACCTCAAACATCAGTAAATGCTAACCCGCTCATTAAAACCTTGTTTTTTCCCGCGGCGTTCACTCACTGCGGTTGTCTTTGCTCTGCAGGACGGGCGTGTAGAGGCTCTTAGACGTTCGTCCGTCTGAGGCGGTGCAGCTCAGCAACGTGCTGTTCCTCTCCACCTGCTGCACTGGACTGGACTGGTGACGCAGGATGTCCACCAGAGACCTGACGTTTAGCAACAAACACGTTAGCATCATCGATAAGAACGAGAGAACGCCAAAAAACATGACCTCAGAGACACAGTGTGAGCCAACACTCCTTAAACACAGAGGGAAGGTCACCAGGGGGTGAGAAACACCCTAGTGATGACAGGAGGGACTAAAAAACCCCTAAACTAGTGCTGTACGATATGGAGAAAATGTTATATCATGATATAGGCAGATTTATATCCTGATAATGATAAATATCCAGATGTACTATTTCTTCCCTAAAATTACATGAAATTAATAGAAATTGCAATTCATTGTATATTTTATTACATATAAAAAACAGTTTCTATAAATAAATTGATACCATGACCTTTTTTCTATTTCTCAGAACCTTTAGGATTTCACCACCAATTTCTGTGATTGTTATGACTTAAAACACCTGATTGTGCAGCAGCTTTTTCCAAAAATTGTTTCAAAAGTTGAGATTAAGGCTACTTATTTTTTATAACAAGGTTTTAATATTTTCTGTAACTTTTCATGATTCTGATTGTGTTTGTTTTGTGGCTGAAGTTAGCGAGTAAATCACAGACTGTTGAAGACACTAACTTCAGCCACCAGAGCGTGTCAGCGCACTGTTTAAGGGAGAGTAAAGGACACTTAGGAGAGCTCTTCTTCTCTGCTTCTCTGTCTACTACCAAACCTCAGAGTTGGAACTATCGCCCCATGTGGTCACAACTGTTTTCGGGTCGCACATTTTTTACATTGATGTCTTTAACTTTTTTACTGATTTTTTTAGAACAACCAAAAGCAGCAGGAGTCGTCATTTAGTCTGAAAAAATCTACTAAATGATTTTAAAATCTACTAAATGATTTTAAAATCTACTAAATGATTTTAAAATCTACTAAATGATTTTAAAATCTACTAAATGATTTTAAAATCTACTAAATGATTTTAAAAAATACTAAATTATTTTAAAATCTACTAAATGATTTTAAAAAATACTAAATGATTTTAAAATCTACTAAATGATCTATAAATCTACTAAATAATCTATAAATCAGGTTGAATGTTTCACTCCAATAGAAAACAATGGGATGTTTACAGGCAGTGGGGCTGTGTGACATCATCAATCACATGATTTAAAGATGGAGGAACACAGGCTCTAAAACTGTAAAATAGTTGTATTTTTTAAAAAGAAATTAAAAAAATGTGAATATGACATAAATGCATCATAAATGCTTGTTCATGTGGATCTTGTTGGGTTTTTTCTTTCTTGCTATGGACTCATGACTTTGTTATAATTAGCGCTTTATATATAAAGTTGAATTGAATAATAATGTGTTTATTATACATAGATCTACTAAAAAAGACATTTCAATAGTTTTAGGACATATTTGTAAATAACTTTAAAGAGCTCTCCTAAGGGACCTTTACTCTCCCTTAAACAGTGTGCTGACACGCTCTGGTGGCTGAAGTTAACGACAAACTGACCTGGGCATGTTGACGTCTCTGTTTCGGGGTCTCCGTGCCACTTTGCTGAATGCGATCCTCACGCCCACCGCCACCACCAGCGTGAAGGAGATGACCCCCCCGATGACGTAGGCCGTGCTGCGTGGAGGACACAAAACAGCACGGGGTCAAAGGTCGTCATGCATCCAATTGGGGGAGTGTCCACCAGGGGGCGTGTCCTGAGGCTCACCTGTTGTTCTGCTGCTGCAGTGTCTCAAAGTCGGGGGCGGGCTTGTTGCCGGTGGGCGTGGTGACGGACCCCTGGGGGTCGGCCCACACGGGGGAGTTGTAGTTGTTGCAGGCCTCCTGGTCCAGGCGGTTCCTCTGGTGCTCGCAGCAGAAGCGGTAGTGGCAGGTGCCGCAGCAGTAGATGTAGCTGCCCTTGGAGCAGTTGAAGGTGTTGTCAAAGTGTCCCATCACATCATAGTAGCCCCTGAGGAGGAAGGGGGAGGAGCTTAATGTAAAACACCGTCTGAAGTGAGAGCTGCTTCCAACACCGCTCGCCAACACACTCGACCCGTTTTAGAGTGGAGTCCACGTTGCTTAGCAACAGCAGGACGCCTCTCAGCGGGATGAGGAGACGACTGCTGCGACACAGGACGCCACTGAGCGCGTGCAGGACGCCTCATATTTAACCCTTTACGTGACGGCGACACACGGACACATACCAACAGTACGGTTTCCATGGAGATGCTTAATGCTCCCAGTTATCAGAGCTGCTACTTTCTCTGTTTCTTTCCTTTCTGTAAATATTTTAAGTTATTCTGTTTACATCGACAGGCGATAAATACAGTGACATTAAAACATTTTAACAAAACAAAAACAAGAGAGTCTCAGTGTTTCTATTGTAATGTTTTAAAATGTTATTGTTAAATGTTTTCCTGGACCAGATGGACTTATTATTAATATTATTAATATTATTTTGATAAATATTGTAATCAAATTATAATTATATTACTATTTCACTTTTTATTTTTAATCTTTTAATTTCTTATTTTTCTGACCATATTTTAACCTGCTAATAAATCAGTTAAACTTTAGCAAAGATCAAAATGTTCCACTGCTTAGTTTTAATGATTCTATCTAATGTTTAACACTTTTACTTTTAATATAATTTAATTATGCAGATGAGGCTGATTTTGTCATGCTAGTGCTTGATTAGCTCTGCTAAAGTGTAACAGCTGCTGCTCATGAACTGCAGATAAATCTTTCATTCTGCAGCTACAGCCACAATTTGTCATGGCAATGCAATTTCTAGTTATTATTATTATAATTTTCATAATCAAATTACAATTATATTATAGTAATATTAATAATATTATTATTATCATCCACTTAATAATCACCAGTATAATTAAATGACTTCTCTTATTATATTATGATGACTTATTATAATTTAATTATTAGGATATTATAGTAATATTAAACGACTCTTCTTATCAAAAAAGAAAAACAAAAATTACCAAAATGTTTGGCTTTTATTTTGAAGGGGCTTCACTTATGTTTATGAAATCATTTTCTTGAATTTCATTTTGAAAATGTTTTCATTCAGGATCATAAACGTGGGTCGTTTCCTGGTGTTCTGTCCTACCTGCACACGTCCACGTCCACCAGCTGCCTCGGGGGTGGAGCCACCTGGGCGGCGCCGAGTGGCGGCTTCAGGGCGTCAGCCGTCACGTTGCTTGGCAGCATCTTCTGTGGGAGGGGCTTCGGCGGGAGCTCTGCCGCGGCCGGCCGACCCTCGTCGCCATCCTCCACCTCGGCCGCCTTTGCCGGACGCAGAGGGGGCGGAGTTCTCTTCAGGCCAGTGAGGAGGAGCAAAGTGCTGCTGGGTTTCCCGCTCGGCGTCCGGACGTCGGCGAGGGCGAGGCCGGACACGAGCAGAAGTACGAGGACGAGGTACAACATCTCCGCTGGAGGCGAGTGCGACATTGCGTCAAAGTGTCTTTAAAGATGAACGTACGATGGACGGGACATGTCCCGCCCTCACAGGAATGTAAACGGCGCTCGCTGACAAACACAGTGTAAACAATAAGGTCAGTCACAGTTTGAGGGGGCGGGGTTTATGAGAGTGGCGTAAACAATGAGGTCAGAGTTTCAGGGGACGGGGCTTATGAGATCGGTGTAAACAGGAGTTACGATTCACTGAGAGTGTAAACATTGAGATGTAAACGGAGCTGATGGCACTTCTGTCAGATGTAAAAAGTGGGCGTGGCATAAACGACGGTTTGAGGAAGTCGGTGTTCATTTGGCACTGAGTGAAGTTGATTTTTTTCGGTAAAGGTGAGTCTGCATTGGAGGTTTGGCATCAGATCCTGGGGAGGAACCGAGGAAGGAGGCGAGCGAGGGAAGCCACTCCCACTTCCTGCGAGCGTCTCTGCTCTGAACTCAGTGCAGCCCAGCGGAAGAGGACAAAGGATGGAGTGGGCCCGGCTCGAGCGCGGCGGCGCGGCTCCGCCCACACGACAGACATGAAAGTGTCCGAATTCATCCGTCAACTCGGCGCTCGAATTGAATGACGGCAAAACTGAGCGTAAAAAAAAACGTCAGGGATTGTCAGAAAAAGAGCGTTAGTTTAGACGAGCCGGCGATGGCGTAACAGTGAGAGGTGTCAGATTGCATCGTACAGGAAGAGGTCCGAGAGGATAAAGGGGCGGAGCTAAGCCACTCTCCTACAGGAAGTAGACCTGAAGGTGGATATAAAGCACTTTGAATCGTTAACGCACGCCATCGCCATGGCAGCATTCAGCAGCAACATGGAGACAAGACAGCGAGGGGGAGGAGCTTCATACGGCTTTAAGAGGACCTAACAAACGGCCTCTTGGTTTTAGCTCGTCTCGTGTGTGCGTGTGTGTTTGGCACCAAAAGGACGGACGACGAAGGAAGAATAGTAAAAATAAAGGGAACGATGCAGGAAACGCTAACGAGGGGCGTCGGCCTCCGTCACATCTGCAGTGACACTGGAAGAGAAGAAGAAGAAAAAGATGATCAGCCGTCATTAGTCACAGAACAACTCTGCTCATAACTACCACTTTAAAAAATATATATATACAGTATATATATATATATACACATATAAATAAATTAAAAAACTAAAATAAAATTTTCAACCTTGGGGTCACTTTTTCTTGCCATATTTTTTGCTCCTTTTAATGTATTTTTGCTACATTTCTCCCATTTCTGACACTTCTACATCACATTTTAATGCCTTTCTGCACATTTTTTCCACTTTCCAGACATGTTCAGCACTTATAAACACTTTCTACCACTTTTACACCTAATGTCACACATGTTGACCCATTATTGTCACTTTTAACCTCTTTTCACCAGATTTCATGATCATTTTTGCCAATTTAACCACATTCACCATTTCGATGCCTACATTTTGCTAGTTTAAGCTAATCTTCCCTACATTTTTTTATTCCATTGCCCACACTTTGCAACTTTTAACACATTTCTGTGGTTTATGACTATATACTATGGCCCAAATAATAGTAAACGTTCCTGGATAACAGTGGATATTATTCAGATGAATAAATAAATGTGGTTATCACAGATTCATAGAACAATGGACCATCATTTCACTGACTTTATGGATGGACCCCAAAAATCTCTCCCCTTTATTTTGCCTTAAATGTTCCTTAAATGATGGATTTTGGAGAGAATATGACACAGTCGCTGCACAGACTGTCAGAAAAAGCTCTGAAAAATGACATCATACAAAACAACTCCATGAACACAGAATGACAACACAAGACAAACACACTACACACTCCAATGAAGGAGCAGTAATCTAATGCTCGACCAATCAGGGCCCAGCACAGGGTGGAAAGGTCACGGAGAGGTCGTTTATAGGAGGAGGAACAAACATTTATAAAGTCACGTTTCTCACAGTGATGAGACGCCATGTTTTCATCTGACACACACACACACGCAGAAAAGGCAACATGACAGATGCCATATAGAGTCCACATGTGTGTGTGTCGTTTACTGAATGAGGCCCGCAGTGCACAGAGTGGGAGGAGCCTGACCGTTGGCCTGTTGGCGAGAATCAAAGCGACGTTTTATTTGCAGCTGCCTCCTGATGAACATCATGATCCAGAGCCAAGGAACAGAATTATTAAATTATTATAGAAATAAAGCAACAAAAGCTTTATTTCTATAATAATATGATCAACTCCACAGTGTGAATTATTCAGTAGAATGAATGTGTCTGGTTTCCAGGTCACAGTTAATCCAGCCTAATTAACATCAACGTTAATTCATTCATTCATTCATTACTGCAGTGTTAGTGAGTCACAGATGGTGAAAAACACTAAAGATGAAATGCCAACATTAAGGGAACTTTTCTACATTTAAACCTTTTTTAAATCATCAAGTCCATCACTGTGTTTTTATTAAAACTGTTAAACTTATTAAATCTTTATTAAACTAATTAAACTCATTGGAGACAATGCAAAAAAGTAATTTTTTCACAAAAATATTGTAAAAACAAATGATCAACATCTCTACGTGGGACAATTGAGTATGACTAGTGTGCACACTTAAAAAATGTCCCCATATTATAGTACACATCCCCGTATTTCTCACACACTCAAACTTTTCACACTATCTAATGTACGACATACTCATTTAGACGTCACACTTAGTATGAGTAGTACGTTAGCATGAGTAGTACGTTAGCATGAGTAGTACGTTAGCATGAGTAGTAAGTTAGCATGAGTAGTAAGTTAGCGTGAGTAGTACGTTAGCGTGAGTAGTACGTTAGCGTGAGTAGTACGTTAGCGTGAGTAGTACGTTAGCGTGAGTAGTACGTTAGCGTGAGTAGTACGTTAGCGTGAGTAGTACGTTAGCGTGAGTAGTGCGTTAGCGTGACGATTACGTTAGCGTGACGAGTACGTTAGCGTGAGTAGTACGTTAGCGTGAGGAGTACGTTGGCGTGAGGAGTACGTTGGCGTGAGGAGTACGTTGGCGTGAGGAGTACGTTAGTGTGAGGAGTACGTTAGTGTGAGTAGTACGTTAGTGTGAGTAGTACGTTAGCATGAGTAGTAAGTTAGTATGAGTAGTAAGTTAGCATGAGTAGTACGTTAGCATGAGTAGTACGTTAGCGTGAGTAGTACGTTAGTGTGAGTAGTACGTTGGTGTGAGTAGTACGTTGGTGTGAGTAGTACGTTAGCATGAGTAGTACGTTAGCATGAGTAGTAAGTTAGTATGAGTAGTAAGTTAGCATGAGTAGTACGTTAGTGTGAGTAGTACGTTAGTATGAGTAGTACGTTAGTGTGAGTAGTACGTTAGTATGAGTAGTACGTTAGTGTGAGTAATACGTTAGTGTGAGTAATACGTTAGTGTGAGTAGTATGTCAGTATGACATCATCAACACAATCACAGAGCATCGTCTCTTGTGTCAGAAATTGTGAAGTCAAGCCTGAACTTCCCTGGCCCCTGACTATTGCTGAATTGCAGGTTACAATCCTTCTGATTCTTTGACTCTTCCTTTGATACAGTAGATTATTAATGTGTGGAGGGCAGAATAATTACAGTCATTAACCAATAAATCCTTTGTTGACCAATGACAGAGCGGTTTAAACAAAGCCTGGTGGGGGGGGGGGACAGTGACTGTAGCAGCACAGGGAGAGCGTATGGTTACCATGGCAATCACAAGGATAGTGTGGATATGACTGTGTGCTCGTAGGAACAAACATGCTTTAAAGTCACAGAAACTAAACCCCCCATAACACACACACACACACGCACACACACACACTGCTCTCTGCCGCTGGCCGTGTGTGTGAGCACCGCTGCAGTGAGAGCGTTTGTTCCTGTTGCTTTCATCTGGACACTTCCTGTCCTATCTCTGTGGACGGGTGGGTCGTCTGTGCCCGGCAGGGGCCCGGCCCCGGGGTAGCATCCCCGGACCCTGACGTGGCCGTGAAGGTCAGAGCGTCCTTGACCGAGGCAGAATAAAAGAATAAAACCACTCCAAAGATAGAAATCCGCTAATGCAGTGTGGGTTTCACATCTTAATGTGGTGGGCGGAGCCTCAGTATGACGCCATGGAAACCGTGATCCGTGTCCGTGGTGTTTTCTCCACTTTTTTGGACTTCACTCCAAAGCTTTTATCAGAGATCTCATCTGCACCACGTGTTGGACAAAAATAACCTCTGCACAAAGCAGCCGCTGCACAACACCCACGCCCCGTTTACCAGGCAACAGCTGCACAGGAAGTCAGCACCCATTCACCAAGCAACACCCGCACAGGAAGTTAGTGCCTGTTTACCAAGCAACACCCGCACAGGAAGTCAGCGCCCGTTTCCCAGACAACATCCACACAGGAAGTCAGCGCCCGTTTCCCAGACAACATCCACACAGGAAGTCAGCGCCCGTTTACCGAGCAACATCCACACAGGAAGTCAGCACCTGTTGTGACTTGGGAAACACTTTTGTGTATTTTTGTTGCCGTTTTGTGAAGAATTTTTTTCTTCTTGTTATTTGTGTTTTTTTCCCTCTTATTTTCTTTCTTATTTTCTAGCTCAACATTTGTAAATAAGTGTTTTGCTATTTGTACATTTTTTAGATAATTATATTTGTATTCAAAATTTGTGGCATTTGTAAAAGTGTTGCAATAATTTGTAAATGTGTTTTTGCTCTTCCCAGCCACCGTACTGATGTGTTGCCACAAAGCAACAAAGGTTAAATAAAGCCAATCATGTGTTGGATGTAATGCAGTCATCATCAGTGACCTTTATTCTCAGTGAAAGAACGCCCCCCCACCCCCCGTCCCCCGCCCCCAAAAAAAGAAAAGTCTCCCATGCATTTCCTGCTCTTTGACTGAACCATTGATCTACTCACACATTACAGCACACGCCACCAATTAGCAGCTGATGCTAGCACTGTACATCCCAGAATAAACACAGCACGCTGCATGAGTGCGTCTGTGCTGCAGCTTCTCCTCCCCCATTGGACGAGGCGCTGCACAACCATGACATCATCGAAAAGAAAAAGAAGGAGAAGAAGAAGCTCTGCTGTTCGTTGTCATGGAGTGTTCTGTGTTGTCTCTGCACACGCTCAGTGTGGACCACACACACACGCGCACGCGCACGCACGCACACACACACACGCACACACACACACACACACACACACACACACACACAGACACACACACACACACACACACACACACACACACACACACACACACACACACACACACACACACACACACACACACACACACACACACACACACACACAGCCGCACACACACACACACGCACCCACACACACAGCCACACACACACACACACACACAGCCGCACACACGCACGCACACACACACACACACACACACACACACACACACACAGACACACACACACGCACACACACACACTATATTTACTAGAATATTTTCTAAGTGAAGATGAAACAACAACAATATGAAGCTGGAGAACAAAAGGAGAACCTGACGTCATCCACCAATCAGGAGCCAGAACCCATACACCTAGCCTAGCATTAGCTTAGTAGCCTAGCAATAACCAAACAATAGGTTAGCATTAACCTAACAATTAATTAGAATTAGCCTAGCATTAGATTAACATTAACCAAACACTAACCTAACATTATCTTACCATTAACATTAGCCTAGCACTGGATTAGCATTAGCATTAACCTAACATTAACATGAACACTGGATTAGTACTGGTATTTACATTAGCTTAGCATTAACATTATCGTACCATTAAAATTAGCCTAGCACTGATTAGCATTAACATTAACCTAGCATTAACTTAGCATTAGCAAAGCGGTAACGGTGTACTCGGGAGGAGAACATGCAAACTCCACGTGTTCACCCCAGGGCTTGAACCCAGGACCTTCTGCTGTGAGGACGTGCTGAGATGCTAACCGCTAGCCACCGTGAAGGGAATGAATGACAATAGTAACTGTCTTAATGATTCTAAGTCGTCTTTGTCTCAGTGTCACACTGGGGTCAGAGTGTGTCCTCACACTATAGAGCATAGAGTGTAACTCATAGATCTACAGCTTGTGAAGGCGTGGGAAACTTCCTCATTGACTAATTCTTCACTGGTTGATCTTTGGAGAGAAATATTCAGTGAGTTTCACACTAATCTGTGATGTCTCGCCTCATTTAGCGACGGCTGTCACTATCGTCACCATCAGTGTTCACAGTTTACTGAGAGAACGTCTGGTGTCACACACTCAGATCAATACCTGTACACACACACACACACACACGCACACACGCACGCACACACACACACGCACACACACACACACGCACACACACACACACACACACACACACAGTGTTAATGCTCTGATTGGTTGTTATTCTAATGCTGACATTAATGTTGATCATGTGACATATAGTTACATGTTTGTGGCCCCGCCCCCATTTCTGATCTATTGCATAAATACATTCCTACAGGTTAGGGCAGATACCACAGCACATCTCTCTGTGTGTTGAGTTAACATTGAGCACATTAAACACAGTCAGAATATGTTGGGCTCAGTGTGACCTTTGACCCCTTATAGTGAGGCAACATGTGCACAAAACACACAAAGCATCAGCCAATCAGACACACTTCCTGTTTCCTTTCACCACCAGAGGAACAAAAACAGAGAAGAATCTAAATCATAGAGTAGAGCACCCTATGTTCAGCAGTTCTGGTGAGAACCTTGGAGGAGCTCGTGCACGTACACACACACACACACACACACACACACACACACACACACACACACACACACACACACACACACACACACAGGGTAGTGGGTCATGGTGACTCTCAGCTCTGGTTTGGTTTGTTCTCCTGATGATCACAGAGGAATCAGACAGGAAGTAAACACACACACACACACACACACACACACACACACAGAGCACATGCCACCCTCACTCAGAATATCAGATCTGAACCAAAGATGATCTGTTCATGTTTCATCATCAACCTGTGATACGCTGTCGTCAGTTTATTACCAAACACAATATGTGCCACTTTTGGCTTTTTCTCCTGTTAGGGACAGCATGTGTGAGTGAGTGAGCTCTACCTATTGTAGCTTCTGCTGCTGTTGGAGATGCTGGAGGACGTTAGAGGTTCTCCAAGCTTTATTAAGAGCTGGTTTACAGCATCCAACGCACAGACACACACTCAACACCAGAGGGAGGTGGGGCTTAGACAAGTGTGTGTGAAAGGAGGAAAGTGAGGGAAGGAACCACTCTGATAAAACTATCTAATTACTCTTTTTAGTCCAATTATCATTATCACGTATGAAAAAATATCATTTGTAGAGCCTTCACGTTACCTTAAATCAGGCTCAACACCAGGGCCAGTTGTAGGCAGGTATATATGAGGGGGCAGGTATATATAAGAGGGGCAGGTATATATATGAGGGGGCAGGTATATATGAGGGGGCAGGGTCCCACCTGAAGACTAAGCTCCTGCTGGTAAAGCTCTGAAGGTCACTGAGGTACGTAAACCCCCCTGACCACAATAAGGTGGTCATCTTTCATGGGGGAGGGACTTTCAACAGGAGGTTGCTTCAGTCTCCCTAAATAGTGACCAATCCCCTGTTGGCTCCGTCACGGTCGCCATGGTAACTATTGAGTATGGTCTGGTGACAACAGGGGGTGAAATGTGGGAAGGAGGGCCGGGGGGGGGTTCGGGCTCAGAGGTGGGCCCTGGAGTCATGAAATGTGGTGATGGTGGGACATGGTTGGGCTGTGGGTGAAGGATGGGGGGATCACTGGTGGTGATGAGACACCCCCCCCCCCATGACCATGGTGTTCCTGTGCTTGATTGACCTGAACCTCAGAGAATCTATGACTATTGTCTAGAGAAATGTTTCTCAAACTTTATCAGACCAAGGACCACTTCACCAATAGAAGGAACATCTGGGACCACCTACTTCTGTTAGATAGAGGATAGGTAGGTAGATACTGTAGATCTGTGTGTGTGTGTGTGTGTGTGTGTGTGTGTGTGTGTGTGTGTGTGTGTGTGTGTGTGCGTATGTGTGTGTACTTATGTTTAGAAAATTGTTTTTCTAATAAAATATTGATTTGATATTAATTATCATTGATTAGAGATAAATTAATCCCATAAGGACCACATCCTGTCACTGGTTCTACTCCATGGTTCTACTCCATGGTTCTCAGCCAGTCCTGCTGTGTGGAGCAGGCACAGGCGTTGCCATGGTGATGAATAAAATATTAAAGCTCATGTTGTGGTTAATCTGACCTACACTGGGTTTACTCACATGCTTTAGCGCTCCAAGCATCAACAGCTTGGCATTTCAAAATAAAAGTCATGCAAACATTCCAGTGGTGTCAGTGTGGTTGGGTACAGAGAGACTGTAAGTGTGAGTCATAACGATACATTTACAGATAGCGTTTTTATTTTCTTAGCTTTTTAACGTTATTTTCAGTAAAAAATGTGATTCACAGAAATATTAAGTGTGTTTTACTTAATAAAGCAAAAAAATCTTAACTTTCTACGTGTTTTTTTTGTAATGCAGGTTTGATTGAAGATTTTCAGCACTTTTCCTTTTCACTCTGTTACCATCAAGCGTCTCCATGGAAACCCCAGAACAATTTAAAAGGACTGATAAAAGACATTTATCAGTCCTTCCAGGATTTCACGGCCAATTTCTGTGATTGTCGTGAACTAAAACGCCTGATTTTGCAGCAGATTTTTAAAAAAATTTGGCAAAATTTGCAGCATTTTGAAGTTTTATTATTTTTCTATAACTTTGCTTAAACTGGTCAATTTGCCAAAAAGAGCTCAGAAATATAACAATATGAGCAATAGAGGGGTATCATGTGACCATCCCAGCCTGTGATTGGCTGATCTGGTCTGATCTGTGAAGATAAGCAGGTCTGGTCCTGGTCAGTAGATGATGGAGACCACTGAGGGGGACAGTCAGTGCTGTGGTATCTGTCATTGTGTCCTTGGGCAAGGCATTTCACCCACATTGTCTAGTATGAATGTAGTGTGTGAGTGAGTGTTGGTGGTGGTGGGAGGGGCCTATGGTTCACTATGACAACCATCAGTCTGCCTCAGGGCAGCTGTGGCTACAATAGTAGCTTACCACCACTACGTGTGGAGTGAAAGAATAATGTCTTCATTCTGTAAAGTGTCTTTGAGTGTCTATGATAAAGCTCTATATGAAATGCATTATTATTAGAGGTTTTTATATCGTACAGCTCTATGGGTGGAGTCAGGTGACATCACTGGGAATACTGGGAACAGGATTCCCACAGCTTTAGTCAAACTACATTTAAGACTTTATAAGACTTTTTATTGCCATTTTAAATTAAATTTATGACCAACTTCACAGTAAACACAAATGGGGGAAAGCTACATTAATTACACAGGGTTAGGGTACGGTTTAGTGCAGACGTGCAACTGGCCAAAGTACACACACACAAATATACAAAGAAAAATAATAAAAATACAGAATAAAATAATTAAAATCATGACAAAAAGAGCCAGAAATCTATTAAACAACAACAAAAACACAAAAAATGTGAAAATCATCAAGAAAAATCTATGTTGAACATGAACAGGCAATTTTCATGAATCGACCCCAACCCTGACCTGAGCTAAAGACAACACATTAGCATCAGAACGGTTTCTGTGGAAAGTGATGCTTTGGTGTCAGACACAGAAGCTAACGCTAACGCTAATGACGTCTGTCCACGCTACGTGTAATAATTACTCTGAGAACAATGAAGTGTTTTACGGTGAATAAAGTGTGTGTGAATAATGCAGGATGGGAACACACACACGGGAGCTGCCGCACAGCAGTATTAATACATTAGGATTCACACACACACACACACACACACACACACACACACACACACACACACACACACACACACACACACAGGTTTCTGACCAACAGGTGAATAAAATGGAGAACAGTTAGCGTTAGCGTTAGCATGCTGCAGTGGAAGCACAAACATCTGTTACTCACAGTTAGCTAAACATCAAAGGAAGAACTTCTTCCTGTACACTAGGACTGGGCGATAAAGACTCATATCTCAATATATTTTCTCAAAATAACGATAAAGGATATAAATCTCGATAATTTTATTTCAAATGAAGTCTGACCAGAAAGACAGTTCTGGTTATATTTGTTGATGCTAAATACCACACAGACACATTTATTAACAAACAGCTGATCAATATGTGTGACTTTAGTCTTTTTCTCCTCTAAGGGACAGCACGTGTGAGTGAATTTGGGTTAAAACACACTCAATGATCATCTAACTGTGTTAAACATGTTAAACTAAGTAATTGAGCCACAGACTTTAGGTCAGAGGTAGGCAACTATTATCACAGTAGGGCCAAAAAAATGTGTTTGTTTGATCAGAGGGTCACATGATCAACATTCATGTCAGCATTAGAATAATGAGAGATCTGAGCATTAATACAGGAAAGAACAGTTTTTATAGTAGATTTCTGTGTTTTTTTTGTCATTCTATGTTTGTTTGTTGTTGTGTTAGTCGTTGTGAAGCATTTTGTGTATTTCTGTAGTCCTTTAGTGTATTTTTCCTGTCAAATATTTGTTTTATGGAGTCATTTTTGTGTATTTCTGTTGTTGTTTTGCATTCTTGTCTCTTTGTGTACATTTGTTGTCATTTTCTGTAATTTAATATATTTTTCCTGAGTAATTTTGTGTATTACTGTTGTCATTTTGTTCATTTTTGTTGTAGTTTTTTGTGTTTTTAGAGTTTTTCCTGCAATGTCGTAATTCTTTGTATTTTTTTTGTTTTTGTTTTGTGTATTTTTTATGTCATTTTGTACGTTTACTTTGGGGGCCGCATGAAATCAGACCGAGGGCCGCAAGTGGCCCCCGGGCCGCCAGTTGCATATGTCTGCCTTTGGCTAAAAAACAAGCAATTTTCTCTTTTAAATTCCATTGATTTTGTGACCAATTTTTATTTCATCTGTGAAAATTATGTGAAATATTTTGAGTTCTTTGAACAATTTGAGATTTAAAATAACTTGTGATAAAATCATGGAAACATCCTCCAAATATGAAAGTTTGAGTGAATTTATGTATTTAGTCCTGAGATGTCTACAACTGAACTATTTGGTCATTTAATTCAATTATTCATAAAAACATCTATAGATCATAATAATGGAATAAATGAGTGATAACACATTTTAAAACATCTCATTTAGTAAATAAAGCGAATAAAACAGTATTTAATTGAATAGATTTATTTCTATAGTTTTATCATTTACGGTCATCTCACGCCTCATACTCTAATGAATGTGTCAAACTTATGGCTCAGGGGCCAAATCTGGCCCTTTGGAGCATTCAATTCTTCCTAGAGCTGCACGATTATGGCAAAAATAATCATCACAATCATTTTGATCAATAAATTGTAATCACGATTATAATTATTTATCATGTTTTTACAACATGACTTTTAAACAAACAATATGTACAGTTTACAGTGCAACATTTAAATAAGACCCAAAAATGACCCAAAGGCTAAATGAATAAATACTTTATTACAGAATGCAGAGCCAGTGTTTTTAATCTAAATATTGCAGACAATCAAATGTATTTAATGGTGGAAACTATAATTGTGATCATGATTAAAATGTGATTAATTGTGCAGCCCTAACGAACGTTAAAATGACAAAGAAAACATGAAACATTGTGTAAATGAAACAGTTTTTGCAGATTATGATTACAGTCGTTTTTAATTTAAACTGTTGGAAAAAAATCTACATTCTTACAAAATCCTTCAATGTTACTCAAATTAATACATAATATTTTCCTTAATTAAATCAAAATCATTCACAAAATCTAGTAAATGTAAAGTCCTGTTGGCACTGATATCTGTCACTTATTGATCGGATATTGTTGGTTGATTATATATTTCTATGTTTACGTAGAAGTGCAAACTAGAGGACATTAATGTTGAAATTACTCGTTTTTCAAAATAAAATCTGTGGCCCTCCTTAGATCAAACTCTGTATTTAGCCCCTGAACTAAAATGAGGCCCCTAGCATTAAATGGAAGCAGGACTTTTATTTTGAAATTGAACCTGTTCTGCTTTGTTTCTATTATTTGAACCATGAGTTAATATTAATCATAGTTAATCATCTTGTCATCGATACAGGACTAGATTTTAAATGGATCACGTGATCAGTGGTGATCCTGTTGCTCTGACACGTAGCATTGCTGCACGGATACCACAGCACACCTTCAGCATTTTAATGGCTCTAAAGGCGGTGTGTGTGTGTGTGTGTGTGTGTGTGTGTGTGTGTGTGTGTGTGTGTGTGTGTGTGTGTGTGTGTGTGTGTGTGTGTGTGTGTGTGTGTGTGTGTCACTGCAGCAGCATCACACACAGGAAGCTGTACCTGTTTGTCCTTTTTTACGCAGAGGATGAAGATGAAGATGAAGATGAAGATGAAGATGAAGATGATGAGGATGATGATGATGATGAGGATGATGATGATGATGATGATGAAGATGCGCGTGCACAGACGGATGAAGAAGCCGTGTTACCTGCTCTCGTGCCCGTCTTTCCTCCGTGTTTCATGATAAATCCACACCGTGAAGCAGCAGCGGCTCCTGACGCTCCACAGGCTCCCTTAGAACCTCCGCCTGCTCTCTATTAGGTCCGCGGTACGCTGCGCAGCGCTGCTATTGGACGACTGGGCGCGCGCACCGACGGCCCCGCGCTTTAAATACCGGAGACCATCAACCAATCAGGAGGCAGGAACCACTGGATGGGCGGGGCTTGACGCCGTTGGTGATTTTTCGCGGGTGAAACGCACCTGTTATAACAGTTATTATTGAATGTATAAAATTCAATTATTAATTATTATTAATTATTATTAATTATTAATTAACACCGGGAAATAAATGACAATCAGTAAAAATACAACAAACGATTTAAAATAACAATTATAATCAATTAAATGCTGACATTAATAAAAAAAACAAAACAGTTTCTTTACAATATCAAAATAATAATAATCATAAAACATAGTTAAAATGAGTCAATGACATATGGGTTGCCAAATATTTAGCTTATTTTTATTTAATTTGAAACAGAAATTCATCTAAAAGAGCATGTTCTATATTATTGTTAAAAATATGTACTAGTAGAAAAACAAATCTAAATGTAAATGTTAAATGTAATTCTAAATGTTAAATGTGATTCTAAATGTTAATTGTGAATCTAAATGTTAAATCTAAATGTTAAATGTGAATCTAAATATTAAATCTAAATGTTAAATATAAATGCTACATGTGAATCTAAATATTTAATGTAAATCTAAATGTTAAATGTGATTCTAAATGTTAATTGTGAATCTAAATATTAAATCTAAATGTTAAATCTAAATGTTAAATGTGAATCTAACTATTAAATGTAATTCTAAATGTTAAATGTGATTTTAAATGTTAATTGTGAATCTAAATATTAAATCTAATTGTTAAATCTAAATGTTAAATGTGATTCTAAATGTTAATTGTGAATCTAAATATTAAATCTAAATGTTAAATGTGAATCTAAATATTAAATCTAAATGTTAAATGTTAAATATAAACGCTAAATGTGAATCTAAATATTAAATGTAAATCTAAATGTTAAATGTGATTCTAAATGTTAATTGTGAATCTAAATATTAAATCTAAATGTTAAATCTAAATATTAAATGTGAATCTAAATATTAAATCTAAATGTTAAATCTAAATGTTAAATGTGAATCTAAATATTAAATCTAAATGTTAAATATAAATGCTAAATGTGAATCTAAATATTAAATGTAAATCTAAATGTTAAATGTGAATCTAAATATTAAATCTAAATGTTAAATGTAAATTTAAATGTTAAATATAAATGCTAAATGTGAATCTAAATATTAAATGTAAATCTAAATGTTAAATTTAAATGTTAAATTGGTCACCAAGTGTAAAACGGTTCGAGTCTTGTAATGAGTGAAATTATATTTGTAAATCTGAATTCCTTTTTGGGCGTAAAGGTGAATTACTACATATTATTCAACCTTTAAAGTGATTTACTTTGTAGGAAATATTTACATTGTGTTGTTGTAGCTGAAGAACCAAAGAGGAAAGAACCTGGAAAAATGTAAATATAATATCAGTAGTTGACTTTATTAACCCTGTTTATCATTTCTGGACGTTTATTAACGGTGGAGACGATAAAGCTCAGGTGTGACCAACACATGTCGTCTATGTAGGTCACATGTCATCACAGCTTTGTGCAGAGGTCAGAGGTCAAAGGCTGTGAGAAAGTGCTGCTCTACGTGGGTTCACTAAAACATCCATTAGCGTCCATTAGCGTCCATTAGCAACCATTAGCATCCATTAGCATCCTAATGACATGGAGAAACGGTTCATCAATTGGAATAAACGAAACTCTTCAATGGTGTTCTGATGAATGGATGAATGGGGGGGGGGCGTTAGCGCGTAGTGCTAATAATGCAGTGTCATCACTTACGTTGACAACTGCAGCCTCTGCATCTAAACTGTTGATTATCATTTTTTTTTTTTCTTTTTTTCTTTTCACTGCCAGGAAATTAGCATTAGCTTGTTCCTCATTGGTGCAGCCACGGCCTGGCTCCGCCCCCATCGCTCACAGCAGCTCAAACACATTATGCTAATGTCTACAGCTGCTCTGCCTCCTGATGCTAACCTGCTAACCACGACATTCACGTTAGCATCACAAACATGATCTGAGGGTCACATGATCAACATTAACGTCAGCATTAGAAAAACGAGCATTAACAGGAAACTACAAAGGAACTGTGTACGTTTATGGTTGATGTGTATTTATGTTGTCATTTTATATATTTTGTGTATTTTTCTGTAATTTAGTAAATGTTTCTGTTATTTTTGTGTATGTTTAAGTCATCTTGTTTGTCATTTTATATATTTTTGTGTAAATCTGTTGCCTTTTTGTGTATTTTACTGTAATTTATTTTTGTTTATTGACTCATTTTGTGTCGTTTTGTGTTTTTCTAAATGTTTCTGTTATTTTTGTGTATTTTTAGGTGTACATGTTTTATTTGTGTGTTATTTTGTATAATGGTGTTGTCCTTTTGTGTATTATTCTGTGTGTATAAAATAACTAAACCCTGAAGTCTGTGAAGCAGTTTGTGGCAAAAAATAAACGTGTTATGGATATTTTATTTTGGAAAAATCACCACTTGTGTATGTCTATGTATTCTGTTATGTATGTAGACTGTTACCATGACGATAGAGATCTACTTAACCATCACCAACTCTAAGAAATGTTTTAACACACACACACACACACACACACACACACACACACACACACACACACACACACACACACACACACTGTCCAGCTGAAACCCTGTGGTCGACCCACAGTAGGCGGCGCCAGAGGATCTTAAACACATCTGTGAGTTCAGCCACAACATGAACTTTAGATGCTTTAACCACTGATGATGATGATGATGATGATGATGTTAAACGTTTAAAACTCGTAGAGAAGAAGAAGATTAATAATGTATTTTTACATGTGGTTCATCTCCACCTACGACCATCAAACAGCTTCTCAACACACACAAGCTCAGCCGTTGCCAGGCAACAGTCTGAGCCTGGAGGCAGCCATTTCTAACTGGAGCTAGGGATCAAACATGACTCAGCAACAATATCAAACCATGACTCAGCAACAATATCAAACCATGACTCAGCAACAATATCAAACCATGACTCAGCAACAATATCAAACCATGACTCAGCAACAATATCAAACCATGACTCTGCAACAATATAAAACAATGACTCAAAAACAATAGCAAACCATGACTCAGCAACAACATTGAATCATGTCTCGATAATAATATCCAACTGTGACACTGCAACAATATCAAACCATGACTCAGCAATAATATCAAATGCGACTCGACAACAATATAAAACCATGACTCGACAAAAAATGGAATGATGACTGCAACAATATTGAACAATGACTCAGCAACATTATCTTGGGCCTCACTGTGTATTTTGTCTTCCTGGAGCTTCTTCTAAAAACCACAGGCCTGCGTTGGGCCTTAACGTACAAATCTCTCTGATTGGAGAAAAGGAGGATGGATGTAGCAGAAGAGGATGGATGGATGGATGGATGTTGTTGGATGTTGAAGGTTGCAGACCTGATCTCAGCATGAGGGAAACATCAATGCACGGATCCATGAGATCAATAATCTCTGCTCAGTCTAATTAAAGACGTCTTCATCACTTACTGACAATCCTCCTCATCATCAATGACGTGAATATTTGATGTGTTCAGCTTTACTTTCACTGATTAACCTGCAAACGTTAAACTTCATTTATAGTGTTTATGTATTTATGCTCCATGTTGGATCGATGTGTGTGTGGAGGAGGAGATGATTCACACATTAAAGAAAGAAATAACCTGTGATGATAGAGTCGCACCGACAACCGAGGCTCTGATTGGACGATTAACGTCTCTGAGACCAGTAGAAACCACGCAGATGTTTGTCGGCGTGATATTTCCACATTCACTTCCTTTTTCCCACACGTTAGCACCTTTTCTTCTGGGTTCAATAAAACTTTTACGACAGGAAGTGATGAAAATGACAAAAAATTGCACAACAGGAAAACAAAAATACACAACTTTTCTTCTAAAAGATACAAGTATATACAAAAAGGAGAGGAATAATACACAAAACAACAAAACAAAAACAAATGCAGGCAATAAAGTCTTCTCTTAGCATTGGAGATTGTTAGCTTTCCCGTTAGCTTACTGGGTCTCAGTCCAGTAAGCACTTCTATTTATTTTCCAAACCTAAAAAGTTGTTTTCCTCAAAGAAAACTCTTCCTCTACAACATATATGACTATATGTTTGAATGCTAATCATTAATGTTAATGCTAATCCCAAAATATTCTTAGAAGTGTAATTGCTAACAGTTAGCAACAGCAACAGAAAATCCTTAGTAACAGTAACAGATGGCATTGGATGGATTTTATTTCCAAAACAAACCAACTTCCCTCAACAACTTAACCCAAAATGCTAAAGTTAGCTTAGCCTTTCATGGCGTCCTTCAGTGGTCTCGCTCATCGCTACTTCTTTGTTTATGCTTGTACTGTATGTGTGTTGTTGGAAAACGTACACAAGCAGCCGTGAGGCGTGCGATGAAGCTACTGTTAGCTACGTGCTAATTTATTTTTAATTTTATTTATTCAGTTCATTTCTGATATGGTTGCAATCACAAAATTTCACTTTGACATTCAGAGCAAAATCACATCATTTTTTTGTCTTTTTCATGTTGGAAAGGGCGACGGAAAAAAGCAGTTTGTTTATCCAGATCCGTCTCTTGATTTAAATAAAGATAATTTTACATCAAAGCTCGTGTCTTTCCTGGTCAAACATTCTTATCTTTTTCATACCATAATTTCATCAATTATGTTTTTATTTTTATTTATTTATTTATTTATTTTTTTGTGTGTAATCATCGAGTTTGGTTTGAAAATAAAGGATAAAAGTAAAAACTTTTTTGCGACGACTGTAAATGTTCTAAAATAAAAAATGTTTTTCACATTTTCTAAAAGAGTTAAAAACATTTAAAAACAACGTAAAATGTGTTTAATCTAAACCTGTCGTTAAAACTTTCCAAAAAACTGACCTCCAAATTTTTGAGGTTTTTACTTTTTTATTTTTTATTTTTGCTTCTTGTTTCCAACGTGTTGTCGTATATTTGTTGAATAAAAAATGAACTCTGAATCTATTGTAACAGACATGTTAAAGTAGATTATATTACATTTATCAAATAGAAAACTGACTTAAGAACAGCTATTAACTCGCTAATGCTACTTAGCAACACTTAGCTAAGTAGCATTAGCAGAATGTGTAAAACTATCTCCCTATTTCAATTGTTACAAACTAAACACTTGTAGGGCGACCGTGGCTCAGGTGGTAGAGGGTCGTCTTCTGATTCAGAGGTTGGGGGTTTGATCCCAGTACCTGACTATGTGTCGAAGTGTCCTTGGGCAAGACACTGAACCCTAAGTTGCTCCCAGTGGTCGACTAGTGCCTTGCATGTCAGTTCTGTCCCACTGGTGAATGAGCTGATATGTAAAGACTGTTTCAGTGATGATAAAGCTCTATATAAATCATGTCCATTTACCATTATTACCATTTATCGGTTAGCATGTGGCTAGCTGTGACCTCTTAGCGCATCGTGGGTTTCCAATGATTAGAAGCTAACTTCCTTAAAGGCTAAAGCTAGCGCTGCTCTCTGAGCACGTGCAGCTGCTGCCGCGGGAAAACTTTCTCGGGGCGTATTTTTTTCTCCGTCTGCTCCGACTCTCATCTCCATGGCAACGCGTATGATCGGATGAGCATCAAAGACAGAAAAATGTAGGTCAGAGACGGCGTGAGTTCAGGAGGTAATAATTCAAATGAGCAGCACATAACGTCCAATAAACTACAGACAGATGCTGACGGGATGTTCGACAATCAATAAATGTGATTGATTAGATTCACTGAAATATGAAATAATGAATTAACAATGAAGACTTTGGGCTCGTTTGCATTTATGAGCAAAAGATTGACTCAGAGAGAGCGTGAGGAGCTCAGAGTAGAGCTGCTGCTCCTCCGTTATTACTCAGAGCAGGAAAAGTAGCAGAAATACATGAAAAGATAAAACTATATTTTTGTTAACTTTTTTATAAATAAAAAATATATTCATAAAAATACATGAATTAAAAAAATAGAAAAAAATGATTAATTTTTCTAATTTAAAACCAGAAACTGGAAAACGTAAAAACCAAAAAAGCAGCGTTTTTCTGTTTTTAATCTCACCAACAGACAGACTTTTATTTTATTAAAAATGATCTTATATCATATTTTCCACCTCACACTGATGGTAGAGGTGTCATTTATGTGTTGATGACGTTTCGTTAAAGAGTTATTGATGCTGAAAGTCTGAATCTGTGAATATCTGACAACTCTACCAAACAGTGTTATGGTCCAAATAGTATCCAGATAATCTGGTGACTGGGCAGAGTTTTGCTCCTGGTCCTGACATAAAAAGAAGCAACACATAAGTCACATGACTGGTGAATTGAAACGTTATTAATACATAAATAAATCAAAACCAAAAAATAGATGTTACGTAAAACATGTTCATGATGTGTGGAACCAGAGGTGGTGTAATGAATCTACTGGTGCTTCTCGTTTCTTGAGATCAACTTCCGTGTGCGTTGGCGGCTGCTGTTAGCGGTATTTATAACGTGCAAAATAAACATTTTACTGCCCTAAAAAAAGTGTGAAATGGTAGAAGTTCTAACATCTATTGTTCCTCACAGTCACCAGTTTATTGAGATACTATTTGGATCATAACACCACAAACCAAAACATAAACGTGAGCAGCTTTTTACTAAAACATCCACAGACTGAATGAAAACTGATGAAATAAATCCTAAACAGTCCTATTGTGTGATGAGACCTGGTCCAGGACTGTGGAGGGAAACCATGTGGACTGGACTTTAGTTTAATTTTCCCGTAAATATCCAAATATCTAATGTAAAAAAAAAAAAAAAAAAAAACAATCAGAAAAATGCTGCTTATCTGGTTTTTCTGTTTTTCTGTTTTGGTTTTAAATCCGTAAAAACAAAACCATACCCTTTATTTTTTTTTATTTATTTGGTTTTCAAACGGAATAATCAAAGAACGAAGGTACACGGACTGAAAACAAAATGTTAACTTTAAAAAAAAAAATTTAAAAAATACTAAAACATTTAAAAAATAAATAATTTATAAATTAATTAAAAAAAATAAAAGGTTGAATTTATAATGTAAGAAAAAAAATGCATTTAATTAAAAAAAAGAAAGAAAAAGACCATTGTTATCATGTGATCAAATAAAATGAGCCAATATTTCACTTGTTTTTTCTGGACATCATGTTGTCCAGGTCAGATGATGGTGTGTAGATGTGTGTTCTTCATTGTCTGACAGACGATGAGTCAAAGCGTTTCCTCAGGCGTAGAGCGCGTCACGCCTTCAGACGTACGACACACGCTGATGTTTCAGAGCCTGAAGGATCCACGCTGACTTTTTAAGATGAGTTTAAAGAATTAGAACACGAGAAAAACACAATGAGAACAAAAAGTGACTTCAGCACACAGAGCGTTAAATTATGGGAAGAGCAGTAAATGTGTCACCAACCAGCACCAGATGCCTTCAACAAACTAAGAATCATTTTCTTAACAATTTGAGCCTATTTTTGCAACTTTTAATGTATTTTTGCTACATTTTTCCTATTTCTGACATTTCTACATCATATTTTAATGACTTTTCTCCATTTATTTCCACTTTCCAGACCTGTTCAGCACTTATAAACCCTTTCTACCACTTTTACACCTAACGTCAAATATTGACCCATTATTGCCGCCATGATGAATTCATGTTGGGTGTGGGATACATATGTATGTGTATATACTGTACGTATACATGCATATGTGTGTATCCATAAAATGAAGAGTCCGTCCTTACCAGTGCTCTACTGTAAAGTGTCTTGAGATACCATTGGTTATGATTTGGCGCTATACAAATAAGAATGATTGTCACTTTTAACGTATTTTCACCAGATTTTATGATTTTTGGCAATTTAACCACATTCACCATTTGTCATGTCCATTATTTACCAGTTTAAACTAATTGTTCTAATATTAACACTTTTTCTGTCTGTTTTTATCCACTGTAATTTACAACTTTTAACTAATTTCTATGTTTTTTAAATCCCATTTCACCACATTTTCCACCATTTTTGGTCACTTTGAACTGATTTTATTAGTGATTAAAACCAGGATTTCCATCTTTAAGATGACTATAATAATAATAATAAATGTTCCTGGATAACAGTGGATATTATTCAGATGAATAAATAAATGTGGTTATCACAGATTCATAGAACAATGGACCATCATTTTGCTGACTTGTGTGAACACGTTCTTTAACCTCCAGATCAAAGCGAGCGTAGACGGCGACTAAAAGCATGTCAGCGCTAAGGCGTGAAGCTAATGGATCGCCCACTTTATCAGAGTCGCTTCATTAAAACTTTATTGTTCCATAAGGACGTTCCACGCTCACGCTTCACTAATGGCTACAGCGTTAGCTTAGCTGATGCTACACTTTAAAACCAGCTCTGCCTTTAGAGTCTGAAGAAACCAGGACGCACTGAACAGGAAGTGATTTAATCTGAGGACAAATCATTTTATAACATCAGAGATGATAGAACTGATCATAGCACGAACAGATGTATGAAGAATAGATCTGTTCCTGTCCCACGTCACAGACAAATATATCTAAATAAAAGAGAGCTGTTTGACATCCACAAAATGATGGTCTATTGTTCTATGAATTTGTGATAACCACATTTATTTATTCATCTGAATAATATCCACTGTTATCCAGGAACGTTTATTATTATAGTCATCTTAAAGATGGAAATCATGGTTTTAATCACTAATAAAATGGTTCAAAGTGACCAAAAATGATGGGATTTTAAAAACCACAGAAATTGGTTAAAAGTTGTAAATTACAGTGGATAAAAACAGACAGAAAAAGAGTTCTGTGTTAATATTAGAACAATTAGTTTAAACTGGTAAATAACGGACATGACAAATGGTGAATGTGGTTAAATTGGTAAAAATAATAATGAAATATGGTAAAAAAAAAAGGTTAAAAGTGACAATAATGGGTCAATATATGTGTAATTAGGTGTAAAAGTGGTAGAAATGGTTTATAAGTGCTGAACATGTGTTGGAAATATGATGGGTTAGAAATGTAGCAAAAACACATTAAAAGGAGCAAAAATATGGCAAGAAAAAGTGATGAAAATATGTTAAAATATGGTGAAGTTGCAGAAAAATTAAAAACGATTCTTATTTTTTGAAGGCATCTGGAGACCCCTCCCAGTATCTCACAAGACCAAATTGGGTCCTGACCCCCAGGTTGAGAACCCCTGGTATAAAGAAAAGATCTGATTAGTTTGTCTGTTCCTGTACTTTGTCACATGACTTTTTCAGATGAAACGTTCTTTAAATTTAGTCGTTGTAGAAAGTTTGAACTTTTTTAAATCTCATGATTAAATATTATTACAATCGTCACAAACCACGCCAGGAGCATCATTATGTGAAAAGTAATCTTTTAATATTTTACAATCCTTTATTCATGGTTGTGTCTGTCATTATTCCCACACAGGGACAACAGGGCGGTTTCCCTCCTCCTGGTGTGTTTAAGAGTTCACAATCAGTTTAGTGTGAGACGCTCCTGAAGAAGTTCAAAAAGAAGCTCCTCGTCCACCTCGACCGGCTTCAAAAACCAGCCTGAAATAATAAAACCAAGCACGGAACACGAAGACGCTCTCCAAACATTGGAGGATATTTGGAAATAAAATTAAAAAAGGGACGTTTAGTGAAACAAGACGCCGTCAGGTAAAAACGGAGCTAAAAGTCGTAATGTGATGTTTCCACAACGTGATCAAACACTTCCTGAGAAACATCTACCAGATATGGAGCCACAGAAGAAGAAGAAACAGGAGCATTTTGGTAAAAAAAAGAAAACAAAGCACGAGGAGGGCAGAGTGTGTGTGTGTGTGTGTGTGTGTGTGTGTGTGTGTGTGTGTGTGTGTAGCTTTCACTGGTCGACTCGAGTCACACAAACAGATTCACTGATATGTTGGATGCTAACAGTTAGCACGACGCCACATGCAGGATGTGACGCATCGCCGCAGTTTGAAAACCAAACTTTTTAATTAATTTATTCATAATTAACAATAAAAGTGAAGGAACAAATGTCATTAAGTGCTTTAAGAGAAACAAAAAAACTACATTTAAACTGAACCAAGGCTGGATTCTGATGAAAACTAGATGAAATGTTTTAGTTTAGGTCAAAGTGGGGGCTGGTCCAGACTGGACATCAGTGTGTGTGGCGGAGTTTAACACCCAACTAAAGGGCGGGGCAACCGAGGCCAGATCCTAAAGTGGGAGGGGCCAAATGGGAACACGAATGTGGGGGCGACTCAAATCTCAAAGTGGACAAATGCTAAAGCAGGAGGCGGGCCAAGAACAAATAGTATTGAAGGGTTAGCTAAATGCTAATCCTGAGAAGGTAGGGGTCCAAGATCTGATTTTAACACAGGGGCTTGTCACAAATGAAGGGGAGGGGCCAAACACAGAGGGAAGCTAAAGTTGTTTTTAATCTAAAGTGTGACATTTTGATGATGAGTCAGAACAGAAACTGGGAGGAAGTGAAAGGGCGTGGCTTCCTCACAGACGACTATGCTGAAGGGGCGGGGCTAGTTCTGGCAGTAAACATTAAAACATAGATTAACATCAGCTAAACTTCACATGAACTCTGAGGAAGTGTTAGTTTATCTCCTCAGCGTTGGTTCGTTAAAGCAGGAACGACCTTCAATCTGACCTTCATTATGAACTCCGAAGTGTTTGAGTGACTCGACGCGACCGCAGAGGAAAAGAAGATTTAAATCTAGACGTTTGACCTGGTTTTGGTGGATGTTCAAACCTTCAGATTTAAGAGGGCTGGATTCGTTGCTGGACCTTCACGTTAACGATTGTGTTCCCAATGAACCATCAACCAATCATCTTTGGTCGCAGGGCATCGCCGGTGAACGGGTTTAAAGCCAAAGTAAAGGAAACGATGAGATGAAGGACGGTGGAGGTTCTGATCCTGGACGTGAGTCCCTCACTGAAGGTCTCTGTCCTCCAGGTATCGATACTCGAACGTGAAACCCTCCTTCTTCCTTTGGCCCCATTTCTCATAGTCAAAGTAAATGTAGGTTCCCTGAACGCAGAAAAACAAATGAAATTCAGAAAAATACTCAAAATAAAGCAAAAACCTACAGAAATACCAACAAAGTAACAAAACAATACAGAAAAACATACAAATTAACACAAAACTACAGGAAAATAACAGAACACACATAATGTGCCTCTCAGTATCTGTGGTAGCAGTTGACCAATGGCTGCCCTACGCCGTGGCGGAGACAGAAGAAGCCACGCCCACCTGCTCAAACTCATCTGTGATGGTCTTGGGTTCTTCGTGTCTCTGGAACCACATCATGTACTTGGTGTGGAACCTCCACGACTGCTTCTTCAAAGCTTTAGCTGCCAGATACTGGGCCTTAGTACCCTGCAGGAAACAGGAAGTAGATGACAAACAGGAAGTAGATGGAAAAACAGTAATAAAATAACAATACAGTGCTGAAAATACTAGCTATGGTCTGCATTTTTAACTGTACACAATAAAAGCACAACATGTTTTTCTTTTTGGGGGCCATGGGAAGAATTCTTGGGACTCAGTATTGGGTCCTGACCCCCATGTTGAGACTCCCTGCTCTAAACTGAGTAATAAAACGTTTCCTTCTGTGACGTTATGTTTCTTTGTGTGTAACGTGGTTAATAATAATAATTAAAGATGGCGGCGGCCGACCTCCAGGTAGTAGAAGATGAAGAAGAGCGTTTCCGTGGAGAGGCGCTGGTAGAAGTCCACGGTGTCAGAGTGAGGCGTGGGAACCTGGTGGTGGAAAGGCAGCGTGGGGCAGGGGTTCCTCATCAGGTACTGCCTGTGTGTGTGTGTGTGTGTGTGTGTGTGTGTGTGGGGGAGAGACAGGGTTAGCGTGGGAACACGTGAGGCGGCGTGGGGGGCGTGGCTAAAGGCGTGGTGGTCACCTGATCCTCTCGGAGTCAGCCGGGTGGGGCATGTGCGTCCAGGCCGTCTCCTCCATGGCCTGCTGGTACAGCTGCTCTTTGGACAGGGGGAGGGGCCCCAGAGGACACACCCCCAGGGACGGAGCGATGCTGACCTCAGACAGGGACTGCTGCGTCGAGGGGGGGGCCGAGGAGGGGGTGGAGGGGCTGCTGGGGAAGATCTCTGAATGAAGAAGAGACGAACAAACATCAGGAAATAAAACAGAAGTTACTGTTACCATGGCAACAGCCACAGCATAAGGAGAATACATTAGAAACAAATATGACTTAATAATAGACAGTGTGTGTGGTTTATGAGCATATCTTTTAACATCACAAATGTGTGCGTTTGTTTTGTGTTTATCATTTCTGGTTTTTAGATGCGTGTGCGTCGTGTGTGAGTTTTTACTTGTGTACTTTTGTTGTTGTCGTCTGATGCACCTTTGCATTGTTTGTGCGTCTCTCTTTTGTGTGTTCTTGTTAGTGTATTATTTCCTGCTGTGTTAATGTGTGTTGAATGTCTTTATTTACACGTGTGTGCGTATCTGATTGACATGCTTTTGTGTATCTGTACGTGAGGTATTTTTAATTGTGTAGTAAATGTGCAGTTAGTGAGCGTAATTTGTAACTACTTACTTTATGTGCTTGTGTGTGTGCGTTTGTTTTGTGTTTATTGTTTCAGGTTCTCAGATGTGTGTGCGTCTGATTTCAGTGGTTGTTGTGTGTCTCGTGTGTGAGTTTTTACTCGTGTGTGTTTGCTGCATCTTTGTGTTCGTGTGTGTGTGTGTGTGTGTGTGTGTGTGTGTGTGTGTGTGTGTGTGTGTGTGTGTGTATGTACACACTGTGTGTGTGTGTGTGTGTGTGTGTGTGTGTGTGTGTGTGTTCGGCTGCATTATTTCCTGTTGCGTTTCCATGTGTGTTGCGTGACTATTTACACGTGTGTGTGTATCTGATTGGCATGCTTTTATGTGTGTGTATGTAAACTTGTTTTAATTACCAGGGTTCTCTCTAACACTGTGGGGTGTAGGGACCCCCGTCATAATATTTTCCCCTACAGATGCTCAGTTTTCAGCAGCGTGAGGTTATTTTTTCCTATTTTAATCAGTATTATTGTAATAATTGTTGGACACAAAGGCACTTCCAGATGTGCAGGGGTTGTTTAAACTAAATTTAATCTGAATAACCCAGAAACACACACATCAGCCTCACTGTCTATTTAATACAAGTGATCTGCTTGGATGCTCTTGTCTTTACCTGAGGACCCCTGCAACCACTGAGCTGCCCTCGATGCTGCCCGTCCACCTTCCAATATAAACAGATCTTCAACCAGACGTAGCGCACATGTAGCTGCTCATCATGTTTTAACAGATGTGAACACCGTGTGGTTGAAACGTGTTCAGACTTAGAGACATCAGCTCCTACCAACGTCTTGTTCAGATCATAGATGTTTGTACAAAACCATCATATATTCACAAATATCTAAACGTACTCTATTTAAAAAAGGAAATCATGCGTCTCAGCTTTCTTTCACAACGTAACTGCTATTCACAAAGACGAACGCAAGATCGATCACCGTCATATATGACAAAAAATCCTGTTTTTCAACCTCAAATAACTTATTTAAAACAAAGTTCACAGGAAAATTAGCATTATCTTTGAGGAGGCGGGGCTTATGACCTATACTACAGCAAGTCAGCAGGGGGAGCTCTAAAAATGAAAGCTTAACTTTACCAAGGAGATAGTCTTTTTTTTACAGTCTATGATTCATCCTCAACCTGTGTGTGTGTGTGTGTACCTTGAATCAGTTTTTACAATAAAATGTTATTTCTTGTCTCTAGAGTGTGTGAGTATTTATTAGTGGAGGACCTGTACACACACACACACACACACACACACACACACACACACACACACACACACACACACACACACACACACACACACACACACACACACACACACACACACACACACACACACACACACACACACACACACACACACACACACACACACACACACACACACACACACACAGTGTGTACATACATACACACACACACACACACACACACACTCTAAGCATGAGTAACTTTAACTACATTCACCAATTCAACAAATAACTTAACTTTAAAGTAAGGCTAGAACACGCATTAAAAACCCAACTTCAGCTTTACTTCACTAAATGTGATTCTCTAGTAGATTAGATGAGGACCACACCTTTCTACTGACACCTCGTTTGACCGGATCTGAGCATTTTTTGATTATATAATAACCATTGAATGGCAATGGTGGCCATCTTGAAAAATGCTGGTCAACGCTTTTTTCCAAAATAGTGGCCCTTAGATAATATCTGTGCTAAATGTCATGCTTTTATACTGAAGAAAAGGTTTTTTAACTATTCAGTTATACATTTTAAAATGTTCCACACTAATGGCGCTCACACACCACACGATCCTCCTACGCTGTGAAAAACTCCTGGTGAGAACCCTGATTGTGTAGTAAATGTGTGTTTGTGAGTAATTTTGAACAACTTACTAAAACAAACGCACACAGTCAAAACTATGTGTGTGCATTGTTTCAGGTTTGTAGATGTGTGTGCGTCTGATTTCTGTGGCTTTAGTGCATCTGTATGTAAGTTTGTTTTATTTGTGTAGTAAATAAAACCTGCTTTTGTGTGCCTGTATGGTGGCTCGTGTGTTTAACTCATTCAGTACCAGCTGTTTTTGAGCATTTTGACTGATTTTTAAAAACCCACAGAATATTATGTACTATGACAATCTGAAAAATGAAAGATTCAAGTCTCTACTTTCAGCACAAATAAACAATTTCTTTCTGGCTTGTTTAGTTATTCTGTAATCAGCCGTTGAATAGAGCAAGTTTTACACAAATCACCAGTTTCAGAGCAAAAAGCTGAGAAATCAGACTTAAAAAAAATCTGTCAGTGACTTTGACGCAATTTTCTTTTTGCTTTATTGAAAACTATAACATCTGAACATTGGTTTCCTTCTAAAAAACAATAACACTGAAACAAGGCTTTTGATGGTAAAATTATTATTATTTTACTATCTGTCTCACAGTTGATTTTTTTGCTTACTGTATTTTGTATCTGCCCCTCCCCCATCAATCACACAGACAACTTCCTCCTCCTCCTCCAGACACACACAGAGATGACCCGTTTACCTCAGTTAGTTGATGGTTTTATCTAATGATCACAACATAATCAATAATCCACTCAGGTCCACACATGTTCTGTGTTAATACGTGGTGCTGTGAGCTGATGGATACGTCATAATATCACTTCATAGCGCCATAATCTCCCTCGTCCCTGCTTCTTCCTCCTTAGCTAATGGTAGCATCAGTGGCTAATCTATCATCTAAAGATGCACTGCTGCCATCTTCAGGGCACAGTTGGTTAGTACATCACACCAAGCTTAGATATTGATGAGGGACCTCCGCCAGGCTGTTTTCTAGAAATCTCTGTGATAAAACGTAAATGACAAATTATCTCGTCAATGGCACTGAGTGAGTTAACTCGTAGTTTATGTTTGTCCATCTCTCTTTTGTGTGTGTCCATGTGTGTACGTTGCGTGTTCTCGTTTGTGCGTTATTTCCTGTTGTGTGACTGTATTTACACATTTGTGTGCGTTTTATCCACATGTGTTTTTGAAGCGTTGATGCTTTAGTGCGGAGTGTTTTGTAACCGTTAGCATTGCGTTACGTGGCAGAGCGTGTGTGTGTGTGTGTTACCCGTGGCGAGGTGCAGTGAGGACACGTCTCCATCGATCCCTGAGCTCAGCGCCGCTCGCTCTGCCATTGACTTCAGGCTGCTCAGCGGCTCCTGGAGGATCATGGGAAGTCAATCAGAATTTATTGGTTTCAATCACACCATGTCGTTTTTTGCGCACACACACACACACACACACACACACACACACACACACACACACACACACACACACACACACACACACACACACACACACACACACCTCTGAATTTAAGTGCGTTTACTGACGTTGGTTCTAATTAATCAATAGAATTGATCATCAGTTGATGTAAACTGATCTATTGTTTACTACGCTTTCATTTGGCTCCGCCTTCAAAACAACCTGATAGTTTCTCTCAAACATTGAGTCACGTTTCAAACAAATGCAAATGTATCAAATTAAATGAAACCAATAGGAAATAATAGAAATATTAGTGTCATGTGACCAAAAGCAGAGTTAGTTTTGATTTTCATGTGATTATAAATGAGAGGAACTGGTAAAATGAATTCCATACAATAACTAATAGTGACACACATGCACTAATATATGGTATAAAATATCAGCTCATGAATAGCTGAGTCAGCAGCTATTGTAGCATATTTTAATGTGTAAATGTTACTGAAGCACATTCTAGTGTTGATCTATTCAATTTAATGTGTTTGTAAGGAACTTGTTTACATTATAAGTTTTTCTGTATATTTTATTTTCTTTAGAAACTGTAGGTGTTAAAATTCTATTAAACTTCTTTGTATTTCTGTTTTTGAGGTTTTGTTTTGTGTAATATTTAAAGGTTGTTCAGAGCTAAATAAACCATAGTTTTATTCTTTGTGTAATATCTACAGTACTACCATCTACTGACAAACTCCTCTCTGAAAAAGAAAGGCTGTGATTTTCATTTATTTTTATTCTATCAAAGTGTGTTAGGTCTGACTACATATTTATCCATGTGGTTGAGAATATAGTGTGTGTGTGTGTGTGTGTGTGTGTGTGTGTGTTACCTTGATGGCGTCAGACTGAGAGTAGGAGGACAGAGGTCCGTTCATCAGACTGCCACTCGTCCCTTTGACGTCACCGTACGACGGACAACTGGACGACAAACTGACCGACACCAGTAAACTGGGACCAGCGTCTTTACTGGGAACAAACACCAGGAACAGGTGAAATCACATGATCATCATGACTTATTCAAACTATAAAACAGGACTCCACATCCCACAATGCAATGCAACAAACTTTACCATCAATGTTAGATGTGCGTTTCAAATTTTACTTTTCTTTTACATTTTTATGAACATTCAGACACTTATTGTGAAAAACCGTCACTTCCTCATGCATGTGAAGCCAAAGCGAGTTCAACGTGCACGTGTATTCTCTTCACGTGCATGTTTCAATGTCAGTAACGCTCACAAAAAGTTCACACTTACAGCTGATTGGCTGTGGAGGACAACAGGGAGGGTTGGCTGCTCTGTGATTGGCTGGCACTGCTGAGGGCGGAGTCTGTGGTGCTGTCTGCTAACACTGCGCTATAACCTGGACCAAAAGAAAGTCAGAAGGTGTGTGAGCAGAGATAAGAGGTCAGAGGGTAAAGGGGGCGGGGCCTCTCTTACTTGTGCTGCCGTTCTGCTTCTGTTGGCTCGGTGCTCGGATGGCGTTGGACGGGTTTCCTCCGGGGGCGGACCCCGAGCCGCCGTCGTTGCTTCCAATGACTCCAATAGGAGCCAACCTCACGGCCGGGCTGGAGGAGGATGGCAATGACCCCGAGCCCAACCCCAGGATCCCTGAGCCCACGGCCCCCAGCAGGCCCCCGGACGACGACGTCGGCCCGCCGACGGCGACGCTCCCTACGCCCACCGAGCTGTTGGTGGGGGCGGACGAGGACAGCAGGCCCGAGGCCGTGGCCTGGGCGTACGGCGCCGGCGTGGAGCAGGACAGGAGGCCGGCCATGCTGCTCAGGGACGCTGGCATCCCCGATAGGCCGAGGCTAGACGAGATGGGACTGGTAGACACGCCCCCGCCTTTCCCCAGAGTCAGGCTGAAGCCCAGCCCGCTGGAGGTGGGTGTGGCCGGCTGGGGGCTGGACGTAGGCAGCAGCCCCGGGGTGAGGGGCAGGAGGTCGGGCGGCGAGGAGGAGGTAAACGTGGGGGGGGCGTGGCTGTTGATTACAGGGGCTGCTGCGCTGAGGTGCTTGGACTGCTGCTGTGGCAGCGTGGCGTTGCTGTAGCTGACCCCCAACGAGCTGGACAGGAACCCCGCCGAAGAGCTGTGAAGAGCGGAGCTGCCGGCAACGGTCACCATGGAAACCAGCGAGGATGACGACAAGCCAGTGACGGACGAATAGGACGACGAGGATGAGGAGAGCAACGACGCGGTGCCGTTCTTCACCGGAGACTAAAAATAAACAGATCAAAGAGTCAGAAGCACATCAAAGGACAAGCTTTGATCTGATTGGTCGGTCAGAAAGCAAAGCTAACAGTTGTTACAGCGTGGGAACTCTGACCTGACTCACTTCACTGTCCGTGGAGCGTCCTCGCTTTTTGTCGTCTTCAGAGTTTTCCTGAAAAACAAACTTTTGTAAACATGTTTTATTAGAAATGTTTAACGTTAGCTTCACCACGTGTGTCAAACTCAAGGTTTGGGGGCCAAATCTGGTCTTTTAAAGCTAATAATTTAGCCCCCGGAAGAAAGTAAAAAATGACAGAAAACATGACTCATTGTGTAAATCAAACTAATTCAGTTGTACATTATCTCAGCGCCTCCAAATACACATTCAATGAAACTGCACATTTTTCCCACGCCCACATCACATGATGGAGGTTATTTTTTACTTTAAGGAAAATTGCAGGATTTCAAAAAAATTTAGTACTTAAAACTATTTAAATTATTCCCCCAAATTAAATACATGAGTTCAAAGTGACCAAAAATGGTGGAAAAAAAATAGTGAAATGGGATTTTAAAAACCACAGAAAATGGTTAAAAGTTGCAAATTAAAGTGGACAAAAACAGACAATGGTAAAAAAAAAGCCTTAAAGTGTCAATAATTAGTTTAAACTGGCAAATAATGAGCATGACAATGGTGAATGTAGTTAAAATGGCAAAAATAATCATGAAATCTGGTGAAAAGAGGTTAAAAGTGACAATAATGGGTCAATATATGTGACATGAGGTCAAAAAGTGGTAGAAAGGGTTTATAAGTGCTGAACATGTCTGGAAAAGACATTGAAATGTGATGTAATGGATTAAAATATGGTGAGTTTGGTGAAGTTGCAGAAAAAAAGTAAAAATAAGCAAAAATGGGTTCAAATTGTTCAAAAAATATGCATCTGGTGACCCCCTCCCAGTGTCTCATGACCCCAAATAAGTCCCTGATGCCCAGGTTGAGAACTCCTTCCTTTAGGAACCAATGTTAATGTTAATATTAATGATCTTCTTACTGTAGTGCAGGTGGCAGGTGATGGGGGGATGGGGGAGGACGAGGTGGTGGAGGTGGGAGTGCTGCTGGAATGCTGGAAGAGCTCGTCCTCTAAGTGGGAGTGTCCTGGGGGGGAGGTGGCCACCAGCGTCTGAGCTGCAACACACACACGCACACACACACAAATATTTGCATCCTTTCAAAATAAAACAATTAAAAACATTTCAACTCGGGTTTAAAAATTCCCAGAATTTTGAAGTTAAAAAACTTTCCATGGGAATTAACAGGACATTATCAAAACGGAAAGTTTGCTTTAACAGAGACGTTAAACAGTCTGTAAAATATATTTTAGCATACAAAAAAAAAATAAAATATGAGAAAAAATAATTTGAAAAAAAAGAGAAAAATAAAATTTTAAATATTACATAATTTATATTTAAATTTCTAAATATATATTAGCATCAAGTCAAATATAAAAGTACTCCCAATAAATAATTGCCATGAAAAGTTCATATTTAAATAAATATTCTTATTTTCTAAATTCCAGAGCGAACATTCCTGTGGAATTTTTACTGGAAATGTTCCAGCGCTGCAACATGAGATCAGACAAAGTGATCCATCACTGCACATTTCATTTAAAATGCAAATATCTCATTTTTTATGTCTAATATTAAAGCATCATGTTTAGTTTAACATGTGTTGATTGGGGATTAAATCATTATTAATTCATCTTAAAACACGACATTTGGACATATTCAAGTTGTGTGCTTCCTGTTATTGGGCTGGGAGTTAATTATGGATTAATAATTAATGATCAATGAGTGTTAGCATATACTCACAGATGTCCTCCAGGTCCAGGTCGTCGTACAGAAACTCATTCTCCTCAAAGTCTGGATCACGGGACGAGTCCAGGTAATATTCCACATCATCCTACACAGATTAGAGGTTATTCTACTGGTGACTAAACGTTTATTTACACAGGATAAAATTACCTCTACTGTTCTAAAACTAAGATAAAACTAAGCTAGCTCTCATTACTCTGATCAGTTTATCCCAAGAATAATTCATTCATTTCTAAAGCCTAGAAATCAAACAATGTGATCTGAGAGTCAAATGATCAACTTTTCAAATAACGACCAATCAGCACAGAGCATTAAGACAGAAAAAGTTAGAGTTAGTTTAGATTCATTTTGTGTATTTTGTTGTACTTTTATATGTTTCTATTGTTGTGTTTATGAGTCATTTAGTCCATATTTGTTTCATGTTTTCCTTTTGTGTATTTTTCTCTCATTTTGTGTTATTTTCTGCCCTTTAGTGTAATTTCTGCCTTTTTGTGTATTTTTCCATCCTTTTGTGTAATGTTTCTGTCCATTTGTGTGTTTACTTTGGGGTCCATCAGTGTCCCATGTCATCCTGTGTTTTTCTGTTATTGTGTTTCTGTCCTTTTGTGTAATTTTCTGTTTTGTGTTAATATTTGTTTTCATCCTGTTGTGTAATGTTTTGTTGTTTTGTGCGTTAACTTTAGGGTCCATCAGTGTCCCATCTCTGATGTGAATGTTGGGTCAAACCAACTCTACAGTTTGTTAAAGTCAAATGAAGGCGTTTCCCTCCTGACTGACAGACGGACTGACTGAGGATGATGGTCTGTCTGTGACCAACCTTGATCTTCCTGATGGCGTCCACCTGCACTGAGTCATTGTCCAACATCCTCAGGATGGTCTCCAGCATCTTAATGTGGTAGCGATGCTTCTCGATGAACTTCTTCAGCTCCTCGATGCGATCCTGCTTCTGTGCGTGAGGAACAAACGAGTCCAAACGCCGTCAGAACACTTTGGCTTTAACGTTGAAAACGCTGCTGCTGGTGTCAATGAGCTGCTAAACAAACTCATTAATATTCATGGGAAACAAAACTGCACTTTGAGAGAACAGCCAGACTCGTTTAAAGTTTCAGGAACTGAATGTGTGTGCGTGATGTGTGCACTTTGTAGCTTAATGCACAGCTCGGGACGTGAATATTTCATTGTCTAACAGTTAATGCAGCACATGTGTCTCTTATAGAGGGACCTTATGGACACACACACACACGCACGGACGGACACACTCAAAATGACAGAAAAACCTACAAAATTACAGAAAAATACCATAAAAGAACAACAACAACACAAGATGACGACAAATGAATGAAAAACATACAAAAACGACTGCAAAACACACAATTACAACAAAATACACAAAAACAAAACACCAAAAACAGAATAAATTAAATTATATCAACAACACAGAAAATAACAAAAAATACACACTATAAAGGAAAATAGACTGACTAATAAAAGGAACCAACGACACACAAAAAACACATTAAAGGGTCAGTGTTGGTCACACATCAGGTAAAGATAAATAATAAAAACTATAGATATAAATCTATTCAGGAGGCACTAAATACTGTTTCATTCACTAATTTACACAATGAGATTCTTTAAAATGTATTACTCATTTATTCTATTATTATGATCTATAGATGTTTTTAAATAGAATACTGATCAGAATGTGGTAGTCGGACATAAAGGGGGGCTAGGATTCTAAAGTAAGAGAAAAGGGAACTAGAACCTAAAGGTTTGAGAACCACTGACTTAGAGAAACTCACTGACATTTTAAAACTAAATACGACTAATTTAAATGGACTAAAATGTGAAACGCAACAACACAACTTCATATCAAACATTTGTTTTGGGGGGGTGGGGGCGGGGCTCACAGCAGCTGCTGTTGCAGTTCGACTGGTGTTCATGTTATGTTGTGACTAAATATAGAACAGATGCTGTAAAACATGTAAATAAAGTCACATCTGTTAAAGCTGTTTGTTCATATGAATGTAAACAGTGAGTGACAGCATTAAAGGGATCCTCCAATGTTTTTATAAATGTCCTCATTAGTAGATCTATGCCTGACAATGCGTTATTTTGCACCATATTTGTTTCATTAACTTATAAAAGTGGGACTAGTTTACCCTGTGCTCTGCCATGTTGGAATGACATCATTGATGACGTAAAACTCTCCTTTAGTCCATTGAGTTCTATATGAGGTGAATCATTCAGGATCATTGAGCAGCTTTTAGTCCAAATAACAACGTGTGCCCTTGTTGTGTGTCCTGAAAAAAATCTGTGTGCAGTTAGTTTTATCTCTGCTGTTTCATAGACAGCATGAAGAAGAGCTCCATGTATGTAACCAGGCAACCAGGATCAGACTCTGAGCAGCAGTAGGACACCCCTGGATTGAGAGTGGGTCTGGATTAAGAGTGGGTCTGCATTGGGACGCTCTCAGTAATCCAGATTCTAACGACATTTAATGTTGTTCTGAGATATAAAACAAGCTTCAAAAAACTAAATAAACCTTAAAAATACATATATTGATATTGTAAGGTTCTAGATCACCAAAATAGAAAACTCGTTAAATCACCCAGCCCTAATGGAGACCATGTGACCAGGCTCTCCAGGTGGAAGGACCGAGGGGTTAAATCCCACCCACCTCTTTGTCTCCTTTCTTCTTCTTGGTTTGGACCAAACGAGACTCCACTTCACTCTCAAACTGGTCCACCTGCATGTTCAGGGTGTCGATCGTGTTCTGGAAGAAGAAGAAGAAGAAGAAGAAGAGGAGGAGTTACATTTCCTGTTTGATTTCACCTCCACCACTAAGCGTTAACCCTTTCATTCTCACTCATCAGTGTTTAATTAACATGTGACCTGTAAAAAGTTCATCAGTAGAGTTTAGTGCACACACTCCTCTCTGCTCTGCAGCCTCACACACACACACCTGAAGCTCATCATCAGACCTCACAGGTGACCGAAAACGAGCCGGTCATGTGACCAACACCAGGGTTGCTCTGTACTGGTTAGTGTTCAGGTTAAACTGGTGATCGTGTTATCTTGTGACTGGTATTGTTGAGGTTTTTAGTTATTTAAAGAAAAAATATATAAGAAAACATTTTTAAAACATTTCATTTATTAGGTTTTTTTTAACTAAAAATAATGTGTTTTTCTCTCTGTGTGTATTTTCTTTGTCCTGTTGTGTAATTTTTCAGTCCTTTTGTTTTTTTAATCAATAAACAATCTTCCTAAAAATTGTTTTATGTCATCTAGAATGTAACGGTACATAGATGCACAGATAATGATGTCAATAACTCTCCTGTATAAATACAAATTCTCCTCGTAAAACATAAAACTACAGTAAAAAAAGTTTATTTTGAAAGTCACCGTCAGCCACGCTCCGACCTCCTCCTTTTCCCTCTGGGCTGGGTCCACCTTCTGAGCCAGACCTAGTCCTTCTTTGGAGTACGCCTTGGTCTTGGTTTCTCTCTCCACGATCTTAAATCGTTCCATTTGCTGCGAGCGGGAAGCACAAGAAATGTTTTATTCAAAAAAAAAAAGATTACAATTTTCTACCCAAAATGCTTTGGATTCATTCTGGTGTCGTTTTTCATTTTCTCACACAAAGCAAATCTAGATTATTGTAATGAACTGAAAAGTGTGTCTCAAACTGTGTTAAACTAGTCAATACTCACTGAGACTGGTGTCCATTTTAAATACAAACCCACTATCATTCAGAGAGAGTCACCAAATAATCTGATTACTAATGGGTTTAAAACATCTCAGACACATTTTACTGAGATCAGCACAACAACATGTTCTATGAATCTGTGATAACCACATTTATTTATTCATCTGAATAATATCCACTGTTATCCAGGAACGTTTATTATTATTATTATAGTCATCTTAAAGATGGAAATCCTGGTTTTAATCACTAATAAAATGGTTCAAAATGACCAAAAATGGTGGAAAAGGAGGTGAAATGGGATTTTAAAAAACTACAGATATTGGTTAAAAGTTGTAAATTAGAGTGGATAAAAACAGACAGAAAAACTAATAAAAATGGTTCAAAGTGTCAATATTGGAACAATTAGTTTAAACTGGTAAATAATGGACATGATAAATGGTGAATGTGGTTAAATTGGTAAAAATAAGCATGAAATATGGTGAAAAGGAATTTTTAAAAACAAAGAAATTGGTTAAAAGTTGCAAATTGCGAGTAATGGAAGTAAAAAATGTAGGGAAAATTAGTTTAAACTAGCAAAATATGGGCATTAAAAATCATGAATATGGTTAAATGTGTAGAAAAGTCATTAAAATGTGATGTAGAAGTGTCAGAAATGTGAGAAATGTAGCAAAAATACATTAAAAGGAGCAAAAATATGGCAATAAAAAATGATGAAAATAGGTTAAAATATGGTGAGTTTGGTGGATTTGTAGAAAAATGGTAAAAATAAACAAAAATGGGCTGAAAATATTCAGAAAATGTTCTTGGTTTCTTGACAGAATCTGATGAGCCCAAGGTTGAGAACCCCTCGTTTCTACTCAGACAACGTTTTCTACTCACCGTTTCGATGAGTTTGCGGTTTTCCACCAGCTGCCTTTTGTCTTTGATCTCGTTGGACGCCACCCACGTCTTGATCTGGTCTCGAAGACGCTGAGACAAGAGGAACAGAAGGAGAGTGAGGAAGAGGAGGAGGTGGAAGTCAACTTATTCATGGACCAAAGCTTGATTTTTGATCCTAATGACAACAGTGGTTTGCGTTTCTAGCTGAGAGTGAAGATATTTAATACACTAACACACGACAGCAGAAACTCAAATCTGCACTAATAAACATGTTTCAATCTGTTCATGAGATCATTTTTAGTAATTAAAAATAAAACACAATAATGCCATACATCCAACCTGTTGATCTAATCTGATCTAGATTATTACTCTCTAATCTGTGTGAGGTTGGTCACCAGGTAACACGGTAACCAGATGAACCACAACACGTGGAGCTTGATTTCATTTCCCACCTGTAGCTTTTTAATCTCCTTTTTGAGGTCAGCTTCATATTTCTCCTTCTGGTTAGCGTTAGCCGCGTTGTGGAGCTGCACAGAGGAAACGTGTTATTAGAGATTTACATTTCTCACTACGTCTCAGAGTCAATTACTGTAAAAACTCAACGACTGAACAAAACAAGACAAGACAAGTCCCACAGTGGGAACATCTGGCAACAGCAGCAAGAAAGAAAGAAAACAACAATCACACATTTAGAATAATTCAATCAAATATGAATAAAAACAACATAACATCATAAGTAAAAAATAGAATCATTTAATAATACATAATGAGGATGGGATTTAGTTTCATTTATTTTATTCATTTATAAAATATCAATGTTAAAATCTGTGTCATTTATGGTGAAAAATAAATTGGTGAATTTTTCCTCATCTCTACTGTTGCTGATTATTGTTCTCTGTTTCAGAGGTTCCCAACCTTGGGGTCAAGACCCCATTTAGAGTCGTGAGACACGGGGAGGGCGTCGCCAGACGCCTTCAAGAAACTAATATTTTTGCTTATTTCTATCATTTTTCTACAACTCCACCAAACTCACCATATTTTAACCTTTCATCACTTTTTCTTGCCATATTTTTGCTCTTTTAATGTATTTTTGCTACATTTCTCCCATTTCTGACACTTCTACATCATATTTCAATGACTTTTCTCCATTTATTTCCACTTTCCAGACATGTTGAGCACTTATAAACCCTTTCTACCACTTTTACACCTAATGTCACATATGTTGACCTATTATTGTCACTTTTAACCTCTTTCCGTCATATCTCATGATTATCTTTATCAATTTAACCACATTCACCATTTGTCATGTCCATTATTTACCAGTTTAAACTAATTGTTCCAATATTAACCATTTTTTCTGTCTGTTTTTATTCACTAAATGTGCAACTTTTAACCATTATCTGTGGTTTTTAAAATCCCATTTCACCACCTTTTCCACTATTTTTAGTCACTTTGAACCATTTTATTAGTGATTAAAACAAGGATTTCCATCTTTAAGATGACTATAATAATAATAAACTTTGTGGATATTATTCAGATCAGTAAATAAATGAGAACCACTGCTCTATGTGACCAATGATTTCACTTGATCAAGACTTTGTAACATCCCAAACTGCAGAATAAGTCATTTCTGCTGATACTGTATGGTATCTTATTATGTTCTCCTAACGCTGCGTTCGTTACCTTTTGCCAAATGTCTTCGAACTGTTCCACTCCCTCTGCTACTTTTTTCAAACATCGATCTATTTCACCTGCAGGAAGAGAAAGACAGCGTTAGGATCACATGATGGCCTCTTTAGTTCAGCACAGCATTCATTATTAACCCTGGTGCTCTTTAAACATGCATGTGATCACAGCTTGGGGCTCATTAAAGCCTTTATTTATATTTCATGCTCAGAGTGGCCGCGCTGTGCAAAACGCTCGCTTTACTATCACACGCACACATGACCCTAAAGTAGGGCTGCACAATTAATCAAATTTTAATTTTAGTTGCCATGAATAAATGAACCTGATCGTGGGCAATATTTACATTTAAAATGTGTGCCCTGCTGCATATCTATTCAGACACTTTCTCAACCATGACTCAGCACCAGCTTTAAGTCATTTGGTAGATTGATGAGAGATGTTTCCAATGGTGAAAGTACTAAGTAATCAGTTATTTATTAATGTAACCCTTGGTACATTTTACATTCTTAGTTTAATTTCTTTTTTTTTTTTGGTACACTGTTTTATTTAAAGCTTGATTTTGCACTTTAAACTGTTCATATATTGTTTAGTTTTTTTTAATAGTGCTAAATAAATACACATTTTTCCCTAACATGAGAAATAATTATTGCAATGATTACGATATTGATCAAAATAATTGTGAGGATCTTTTTGCCTATAATCGTGCAGCGCTACCCTAAAGATGTTTTTTAAAATGACTTTTCGATCATGCTTGTTACACTGAATTACAAATAGGGCTGGGCAATATGGACCAAATATTAATATCTATTTTTTCTCCAAATGGCGAAATCCGATCTAAATGTTAATATTTTTAACTCAGTTTTACCAGAAAAACAATTGTGGTTAAATTTGCTGATGAGAATGAAAACAAACACATTTATTAACAAACACGAGCCACTTTAGTCTGTTTGTCCTCTAAAGGACAGCACGTGTGAGTGACTTCTGTAGTGTGGCTTGTTTAGATGAAGGTCTGACTCAGTGATCATATAACTGAGCTTTACATGTTCTGAGAAGTAGAGAAAGACACCACTTCTAAAACGAGTATTTTAATACTACATAAGATATAAAATAAATATAAATATATCAATATAGGCGATATTGTAATTTTCTATAACCCCAAAATATACAGTGCCTTGTGAAAGCATTCGGCCCCCTTGAACTTTTCGACCTTTTGCCACATTTCAGGCTTCAAACATAAAGATATAAAACTGTAATTTTTTGTGAAGAATCAACAAGTGGGACACAATCATGGAGTGAAATGAAATTTATTGGATATTTCAAACATTTTTAACAAATGAAAAACTGAAAAATTGGGTGTGCAAAATGATTCAGCCCCTTTAAGTTAATACTTTGTAGCTCCACCTTTTGCTGTGATAACTGCTGTAAGTCACATGGGGTTTGTTTCTATCAGTTTATCACATTGAGAGACTGGAATATTTGCCCATTCCTCCTGGAAAACACCTCGAGCTCAGTGACGTTGGATGGACAGCGTTTGTGAACAGCAGTTTTCAGTTGTTTCCACAGATTCTCCATTGGATTCAGGTCTGGACTTTGAATTGGTCCTTCTAACACCTGGAGATGTTTATTTGTGAACCACTCCATTGTAGATGTAGCTTTATGTTTTGGATCATTGTCTTGTTGGAAGACAAATCTCCGTCCCAGTCTCAGGTCTTTTTCAGACTCCATCAGGTTTTCTTCCAGAATGGTCCTGTATTTGGCTCCATCCATCTTCCCATCACTTTTAACCATCCTCCCTGTCCCTGCTGAAGAAAAGCAGCCCAAACCATGATGCTACCACCACCATGTTTGACAGTGGGGATGGTGTGTTCAGGGTGATGAGTTGCATTGTTGCCAAAAAGTTCTATTTTGGTTTCGTCCGACCAGAGCACCTTCTTCCACATGTCTGGTGTGTCTCCCAGGTGGCTTGTGGCAAACTTTAAACGACACTTTTTATGGATATCTTTAAGAAATGGCTTTCTTCTTGCCACTCTTCCATAAAGGCCAGAGTTGTGCAGTATACGACTGATTGTTGTCCTGTGGACAGAGTCTCCCACCTCAGCTGTACATTTCTGCAGTTCATCCAGAGATCATGGGCCTCTTGGCAGCATCTCTGATCAGTTTTCTCCTTGTATGAGCTGAAAGTTCAGAGGGTCTTTGTAGATTTGCAGTGGTCTGATACTCCTTCCATTTCAATATTATTGCTTGCACAGTGCTCCTTGGGATGTTTAAAGCTTGGGAAATCTTTTTGTATCCAAATCCAGCTTTAAACTTCTCTACAACAGTATCTCAGACCTTCATGGTGTGTTCCTTGGTCTTCATGATGCTCTCTGTGCTTTAAACTGACCTCAGACTATCACAGAGCAGGTGCATTTATACAGAGACTAGATTACACACAGGTTGATTCTATTTATCATCATTAGTCATTTAGGTCAACGTTGGATCATTCAGAGATCCTCACTGAACTTTTGGAGAGAGTTTGCTGCACTGAAAGTAAAGGGGCTGAATAATTTTGCACGCCCAATTTTTCAGTTTTTTATTTGTTAAAAATGTTTGAAATATCCAATAAATTTCATTTCACTTCATGATTGTGTCCCACTTGTTGATTCTTCACAAACAATTACAGTTTTATATCTTTATGTTTGAAGTTTGAAAACTTTCGCGAGACTCTGTAAATCTTAATATATCTTGACTCTCCATATATACAAATACAGATTAGTGACATGTTTACCTGCATTTTATTATTATTATTATTATTATTATTATTAACTAGATTTCTATTTGACAAAGTAAAAGTATAAAATACAGTTGTTTAAGATTGTGTGTTGTTTTAATTTGAAAAAGAATAATTAAAACATCTTACACAATGTATTTTTAATTAGTAACTTTTTTCTTAATCAATTAAAGACATTTCAGGCGACCCCACATGAGGTCCCGACCCCAAGGTTGAGAAACACTGTACTAGAGTGGCATTAGCCACAGTGCTAAGCCTCAGCTACCTGTTTAACAGGAGAAATACCATGGAAACGTGTGTTTATACTAAACACACCGTGTGAACGTGTCACTAGATAAACCGATCACCAGATCAGCCAATACACCACCAGATAAACCTGTCTTTGATCCACAGCCTTTACACATTTAAATTAAATCAGAATAATGTGAACCAACACTTCAGATGAAACTGCCTTCATTTAGAGCCACAGATAACATGATCATGAGATGATCCGTAACATGTGTAAAAGTGTGATATTATCCCAAAACTAATGAGAAAGAAGGAGGAGTCAGATTTATTTCCTGTTCATTAACGTGAATTTCCTTTTTTTTCTGTGAGTTTTCAGGAAAGTTGTGATGCCGTACGCCTGGAACAGATTAGGTTCTAACAGGAAAAGACTCGTTAAAGAGGAAATGCTTCCACAACTTCCTGCTCACAGGGAAAGGTTGAACATTTACTGATGCTAAACATAAAGATTTTACTGTGAACTGCAGTGAGAGAAAAAGGTTCTTCCCACGCTCTCAGGTGGACGGTTTATCTTCACGTGAGGGAAAAGGAAACGTGTTCTCAGTGTGGAGCTCTGAACGTGTCAGTGTTTAAAAAGGAAAAAACAAACCAACCTGGTGTTAAAGTTCTAAGAAGGTCATGATGTCACTCACTCACCTTGAAGTTTCCTTTTATCGGCCATGACTGAGGACTAGGATGATGTCTTCATGCCTTCTTTTACTGAGAACACACACAACGTTCTTCATTACTCACACATCTGGAACATGTGGTCGTTACACAGAGCAGAAACATAGAGAAACTACGATAGATGTGTTCACAAAGCAAATACGTATTTAGCAAATGAAAATTTAAAAAAATTGGCAAAAATGACAATATAATGCATAAAAAACAGAAGACTGACCTTGACCTTAAATATGACCTTGAGCAAAGGCCAAGGTCACACGTTGAAAGGAAATGTCGTTCAATGGTACCAGTCTGAGCTCTGGATCTCAATTTGTGGCCAAGTTTTAGGGATTTTTTTTGTGACGTGATGAACTTTGACCTCTACTGATCTTTTTACTGATGGTTGTACAGCTTTGGTCTGATTAATCAAATACTCCACTTTAGATGAACTTTTCATAAATGTAATCATTGAACTTGTACAATTAATATTCATAGAGATATGGAATTTTGGCTCCAAAAAAGGTCGACTGCACATCCTTTACATTGTCCCTATATGACATGCATGTCATTAGTGCTGCATTAATAATAATAATAATAATAATAATAATAATTTGTCGTGGAGGAGTTCCCTGACAAAGGAGTTGTGGAAAAAAAATAATAAGAACTCCTACAATTACAATGTATTTGGGAATTTTCAAATACAATTAGACAAAAAGGAAAGATAGAGATAATAAAACAGATAAAGACTTGATTTACTGGAGTCTGTGTGTGTTATGTTAGGCGTTTACCAATACAACTTTTTCTTTAACTTCCGATACGATACCAATATTGCAGCCTTGTTATCAGCCGATATCGATACGATACGATCATGAATCATCCATACTTTATGACTTATTTTGTAGTGTGGAATGTTAGAAAAGGTTTGATCATGTGATGTTACTCAAACAGAGAACATTAGTCAGCAATTAAAGTTCACTTCAGTTATTTTTACAGTCAGTATATGGTGGGAACAACTGAAGGCGGGGCCAAAAAACAACAACAAACTTATCAGAACGCTTATATCGGAGATTTGAGATGTAGTCCGATAAAATTGGATATTTGTTTTCTGGCTGATATCGGACCAATATCCGATATCAATATTGGATCAGGACACCTGTAGTGTGTGTCTCTGATTCTCTATTCACCTCCTTTGTGTACAACTGCAACTCCATCCATCTGAGCACGTCAACACGCTTGTCACGCAACTCCTCCCACATTCTGCTGTTGTGTGTCGTTAGTGCTCAGGTGGTAGAGGGCTCCACCACAAACATTACGGGGAGGGATTCAAACAGTTTTTGTTTGTTTGTTTTCTGTAATCTTACTGATTTTATTTTTCCGAGCAAAAAAACCCCAAAAACAACAAAAATGTTATTTTTGTGTTCTGCCATTATTATTAAATGTTTATAAGGCTCAACATATGAAAAATGATTACTTGCAGCATTATGTAAACAAAATAAAATCAGAATTATTATAAAATTGTGCAAATCTGACCAAAAATGTTTTAACTCTGGGCCAGAAAAGATGTTTATTCAGCAAAAATAGATAGTTTTATATAAAATACTTTGACATTTTGAAAAAAACACAATAGTGATTTGGACGTTGCACTTAATATGAGGAAATGATTAATGGACTTTATGGATGTATTAAACTTCCTATGTCACAATTTTTTCAAACACGTCCACCTTCACACGCGTGACTTTAAAGTGTTGTTTTGTTTATCTTTTTAATGAATCTGCAGCTTCTACATCACATCTCATCTATTTCAGCTCAACGGTCTTTGTCTGCAGGGTGTAAGAAAAAATTACTACTCAGCGATTATATCGCAGTATTTCACCGCATGTGAATCGTATCGATCCAAAAAAATTCCAAATGTATTTTTTTTAATCAGGTTTTTTAACAAACAAAAAAACATTATCAACTACCTCACTCTTCAATGCATATTTTCATAACACATACTAGATATTTTTATAGGCATATGTGGTTACTTTAAAAAAAATAATAATAATAATAACTTAATAGAATCAGAATCTGTTATATATGCAAAAGTATTTTTTTAAATTAAATTATTGATATTGCGATATATAACAATGTACATAATATTGTTTAGTATGGAAATATATGGTGTCGTGACACCAAAAAGTTAATCGTATCGTATCGTCAAATGAATGACAATGTACAGCACTACTTTGTACAGACGGTTGAGGATCTAGAACGTTTTGTATAAACCACAATTACTAACTGTATTTTCATGTCGGTTCATCACCAGTAGAAGATGATGATCAACATCTGTCCAGCTGTGGTTGACTTTTCCAGGACAGCTGCTCACATCTGGACTACAGACCGTTCAGAGGCCGAGCACACCGCCACAGCTCCGCCGGTCCTCTGTCCGGAATGTTTACAAACAAAGCGGACACGGTTGGAGCTACTTTCCGCCTCTGTGAGGACCGACACGGAGGAACGGCTGTCCCGGGCCTCGAACCCCCACCCTGACGTGCAGGAAGGAGACGCTATGTGTAGTTTTTTTAAGCTTTCACCGGCTGAGTTTTTTTGGTTTGAAGCGAGGAAACAGTAAGAGAGAGAGAGACAGGGAGGAAAAACCTCATAAACCATCACTTCCGCCTCTGCAAACCACTCACCTGATCCCTCCGGATTTAGATCGCGTTCCGCTTACGGTAATTTTGACGTGTCTATTTTAAAAATAGGTTTAAATCTTTTTAAAATGTCAGTTGTTCTCTTTAAACAATCACTTCGCACATCCAAGATGGCCGCCAGGAACACCTCCTCCTCCGATGGACCGTCCGAGCGAAGCCCCGCCTATGTACGTGCTGATTGGTCCACTGAAGCCGCTCCCGCGCTCCTATTGGACAGACGAATACGTCAATCAGGACAGACCGTCGCTATTACTTCCAGCGTAAATCCAGCTGTGATTGGACATCTTGGAAAAGGTCAAAGGGTAAAGTTAGTTTAACCACCGCAGTGCACCATGGGAAATGGAGGTTTTGTCAAGTAAAATTTAAATTTACAAAATTAACATCACTTATTTTTATTAAACGTTCCTACTATATTGTTTTTTTCGTTTTCTACTTTTTGTATGTATGTATTTTTTTATATATATTCATAAATAAACATGTTTTTTTCTTGCTTATGATTATTTTTAATAAATATTTATCTGAAACCATTTCTGAATTCTGATCTTTTCTAAAACATTAACCATTAAATCTGTTATTTGTGTCACACGAGAAAAAAAGAAACAAAAACAAGAAAGAAATCCAAAAAATGTGTTCTGCATAACAGCTCACGGCCACTGGAGGGCGCTGCGAGCTGTGAAACTAGTTTTAAAATGAATAAAGTATATATTACTGAAAATATTTTTCTAAATAAATTATACATAAAACAAACTAAAATTATTATTTCAAGCATATTTATTACGATTACTTTTTGTGAAATTAGATTACAAAACTAAACATCAGTAATAAGAAAACTCATTTTACTCATTAGTATTTTATCCTCTAATTGAAACGAACTATTATAACACCATAAGTTCTACTACACCGGGCAGTGGTTATAATGTTATGGCTCATCATTATGAAAAATAAGGTAAAAACCAACTAAAGTATTGCAAATTTTAAGTTTTATTAAAAAACAGAAAATAAACAATGTTTGCATTGTTTTAAATAATATGTAAACAAATACAATCCCTCTGATAATAAAAAAAAACATAAACTATAAGGACAAAATTATTGTCAATGTGCAAAAACACAGGAAAAAACTTTTCAAATAAAGCAAAAAAATAAATAAATACACAAACTGTAACAGAGTAGATGTAGAAAGCAGCCGTTTATCTTTCACTTATTTACAAAATAAAGCAAAAAATATATAAATAAATACAAGTAATAATACTTTCACTGTTTCTAAATAAAGATTCTGACTTTCAGCAAACATCACTTCTCAAACTAAAGCATAGAATCAAACAAACAAACTGTTTAATTCACATCATGTAAATATAGTGTAAATATTTCTCCAACTCAGTTTCTAAAGTAAGATTTTGACTCAATTTTCCAACTCAAAGTTTCTCAGTTTTTAAATCACGTTTTAGACCTGGTTTTAAATCCTGTTTCTGACTTGGTTTGAAAATTGGTTTCAAAAATGGAGTTTTTGATGCAGTTTCCAACTAAAGTCTTAAATAAATCTGTGACTCAGTTCCTACATTTTTTATCTGGACTTGGTTTTTTAAATCAAGTCTGACTCAGTTCAGTTTTTAACTCTGAGGTCGTTTTTTAATTTTTATTGCATTTCTGACTCAGTTTTCTGCCAAGTCACTGACTCCACCTCTAAATGAAGTTTGTGAGTCAGTTCCTGAATCGGTATGAGATGGGCAGCAGTTTGTGGGTCTTCTTCATGCTCTGAACCTTAGCGTGAGTCGACTCGTCCATGGTTTTATAGCAGCGACGAGCGTAATCCAGGAGTTTCTCTTTGGGAGCCTCGAACTCCCCGACCTCAGCCAGCTGGAAACAGGAAGAGTGGTGACTCAGCAGAATCGCAGCAAGCCAATGGTTCTCAACCTTGGAGTCAGGAGACACTGAGAGAGGGTCCCCAGATGCCTTCAAGAAACTAAGAATATTATTTGAACATTTTGAGCCCATTTTTACGTATTTTTATCCTTTTTCTACAACTACACCAAATTCACCATATTTTAAACTATTTTCATCACTTTTTCTGCCATATTTTTGCTCCTTTTATTGTATTTTTGCTACATTTCTCCCATTTCTGACACTTTTACATCACATTTTAATGTCTTTTCTGCACATTTTCTAATGTGCATGACTAGGATTCAGAAATAAGAGAAAAGAGGAACACTGGTTTAAAGTAATTTTCCTACATTTTTAAATTCCATTATCCACTCTAATGTGGTTTTTAAAATCCCATTTCACCACCCTTTCCACCATTTTTTGTGACTTGATGGATCTGGAGCTGTGATGATGTTCTGCTTCTCTCTAATGTTTTTAATGTTTTTAACTCTTCACATGTCGCTGTGCTCCAGGACTAAGTCGTAGCCGTACTGGTTTTTGGGGCGTGTTATGTGTGGTCGTACCTTTTCGGGGGCGACCAGCAGCATCTCAGCGATGGGGGAGGTGGAGGCCATGGTGTTACGGTCCACCCCGTGGATCTGGAACGCTCTAGACATGCTCCTCACCTTCTGGTACGTGGTCAGGATCTTCTTATAGCGGATCAACACGCCCTCAGGGTCCTTCACTGTACACGTCACACACCGTCAATTTATCATCCAACCATCATCCATCCTTCATCCATCCTTTACCTCTCTGTCGTTCTCTGCCGTGAGTGATCCTAAAGATCCTCCTCATCTTCATCCGGGGTTCTCTGTCGTTCCGACCTTTGACCTTCCTCTTGGAGCCTTTCTCCATGGTTGACTCCGCCCCTCCCTCCTCCTCTTCCTCTTCCTCTTCCTCCTCCATGTACTCTTCATCAGTGAAGAACTTCTCCTCCTCCAGATGGAACTCCTGCTTCACTGCAGCCGCACACACACGCACGCACACACACACACACGCACGCACACACACACACGCACGCACACGCAAAAAGAATAAAAACTACTTTCAGTGTGTGTGTAATTACAATTTTGGCATAATTATAATTGTAACTATAATTGCAATTGAAAAAAACTGCTGCTGCTTTAATCATGAATGAATTATAATTGACATCAGAAACTAATTGTAGGTGGAGTAAAAATCCTATAAAAGTTGTGAATTATGATTTGAAAACAATGTTCTATTTGTATGGGTCAGATCACTAAAGGTTTATGGGTAATTAAAACGTCACTCCTCCACGCACTAACACAAAGCTCAGAGAATCAGGAGTGTGTGGGAGGAGGACATGCAAATAAATGAATGCAGGGAAACAATGCAATTCATCAAACCTGGACATCATTATAAATGTAGCACTGCCCACAACCAGGTGGGATCGCATTTTCAGACCTCCAGTTAGGAAAGCAACAGGTTTATCATCCTTTAGTGAATCCATGTCTCACACATACGTAGTTAATAATTGTTAAAATATGTTTCAGATTAAAGTTTACCTGTCACTTCTCTTCAGGATCATTTTACCATTTAAAAATATATAAATCTGAGAAAAAAGCCTCAGACGTCCACACTATAAATATTAATATCAATATAATCATGGATTAGGAAGTCTAACAAGGTAATCAATAGATGATAAACTAATGAGATGATAGATAATATTTATTAGTGTATTTTACAGATGATTATAGACATGGGTCAAACTAAGCTGTTAGCATTAGAGATGCTAACAGAAAGCTAACACAAGAGGAATTTATTAAAGGACCAGGAATTAATTGAAATTTCATCATTGAGAACGTAATTGTAATTGACTTTCAGGGCAAAAATAATAATTGCAATTTGAATTGTAATTGGAAAAAATGTCAGTCAACGTAATCATGAAATGAGTTGTAATTGAACATGGAAAATTGAAGACGTATTTGTAGTGTGTGTGTGTGTGTGTGTGTGTGTGTGTGTGTGTGTGTGTGTGTGTGTGTGTGCGTACGGGGGATGGCGCTGCTGCAGCGAGCTCGTGGTTTGTGCAGACGTTTGAGGGTCATTCCTGAGCGTGTGGTCATCGGTGAAGGAGGAGGAGACGAGACGGGCTGAACCTTCACCACCCGCTGAGCCTCAGAGAAACAATCTACACACACGCACACACACACACACGCACACACGCACACACACACACACACACACACACACACACACACACACACACACACACACACACACACACACACACACACACACACACACAGGAATGGGAATCAAAAGCCTGTTTGAAGCAGCCAGGCTGGGGGGGAGGGGCACCTGATGAGCAGTCCCCCCTGGAAATTATTTTCCATAAAAAAACGTTTCATGCTGATTCTGTCCATTTCCACGTTTAACAGTGAATTCCGTTTTGATTGGTGGATTCCGTTAACGTGTGTTTTATACGCCCTACATGGTCTAAAGAAGTCCAACTATAAGGAAACCTTCCTCCCATCACAACTAAAGACAGCGCCACCCTGTGGTGGTGGGTGAAGAACATTACCAATGGTGTCAGCTTTAGCTGAGGAACATCTGTGAACACAGTGTGTTCTCCACAGCTGGAGACCAGAACCATCTCCTATCCTTCCTGACAATTAAACAATATTAATATGTTCTTTTTTACAGAATAATTATTTGTTTTATGTCTGAATTACTTTTGGATCAAGTTCAAAATGAGAACTGTAAATATTCTCAAATGTTTGTCATATATTGTATTTATTATTATCCAGTGAAAACAATCTATATCTGGTGGATTAAAATAAAGCTGATATTCTTGCAGGAAATTAAAGAAACAAAGATAATATAATAAAGAGTTAAAGTAAACAAATCCATTTGAATTATTTCATCCCATCACCCAATGACAATCAATAATGGAATCAGAATCAATAAATTCTTATAATTCCAGGACTGGACTGGGACCACACTCCAGATCCTCCACTAAATTATCATTAGATTATCATTAGATTATCATTATATTATCATTAGATTATCACTAGATTATCATTATATTATCATTATATTATCATTATATTATCACTAGATTATCACTAGATTATCATTATATTATCATTATATTATCATTATATTATCACTAGATTATCATTATATTATCATTAGATTATCATTATATTATCATTATATTATCATTATATTATCATTATATTATCACTAGATTATCATTATATTATCATTAGATTATCATTATATTATCATTATATTATCACTAGATTATCATTATATTATCATTATATTATCATTATATTATCATTAGATTATCATTATATTATCATTAGATTATCATTATATTATCACTATATTATCACTATATTATCACTAGATTATCATTATATTATCATTATATTATCATTAGATTATCATTATATTATCATTATATTATCATTATATTATCACTAGATTATCATTATATTATCATTAGATTATCATTATATTATCATTATATTATCATTATATTATCACTATATTATCACTATATTATCACTATATTATCACTAGATTATCATTATATTATCATTAGATTATCATTATATTATCACTAGATTATCACTAGATTATCATTATATTATCATTAGATTATCATTAGATTATCATTATATTATCACTAGATTATCACTAGATTATCATTAGATTATCATTATATTATCATTAGATTATCATTATATTATCACTATATTATCACTATATTATCACTAGATTATCATTATATTATCATTAGATTATCATTATATTATCATTATATTATCATTATATTATCACTAGATTATCATTATATTATCATTAGATTATCATTATATTATCACTATATTATCATTAGATTATCACTAGATTATCACTAAATTATCATTAGATTATCATTAGATTATCATTAGATTATTAGACAACACATAGATGTACACTAATCTGACTGTGTCTTCTCTCATGTAAACTTTAAATCAGAATCATATTGCTATGATAGCAGTGAACAAATAAAGTGACTACATTTTTCCATTACATACTAACTTTCTTTGCCCATTTCTACTGCTTTAGGTCTGTTTTAGTCACTTTTCACTATTTTTTCTTGCCTGGTTTTTTTCACCTGTTACATATTTTTGGTCACTTTGCTCATCAGCGCTCACAAACTTTATCACTATTGGTTTCCAATACTTGCACCGCCCCACGGACAAACGTACTAAACACACACACACACTGAGCTCGCTCACCCTCCGCTGTGCGCATGCTAACGATGAATCGGTCCAGCTGACAGCGCAGGAAGTTGCGTTCCTCCTCCAGCTCCTCGATGCGTTTCTGCATCCATCCGTTCTTCTCCAGAGAAACGTAAAGGTGAGCGCGCAGGTTGGAGAGAAGGATGAACGGGCTGTACGGAGAGGGAGGTTCCTGCGCCGCCTCTGCACACACACACAGACACACACACACAGTTTGTTCACTGCCTCTGCGCTGGGTCACTTTCTGACTGATGCTCACCATCAGGAGGAGGAATGTTCCCCTCGGAGTCACAATAAGAGCGTGCTGCTGTACCTGGGTGGAGGTGGTAGGGCGTGGGTCGCTCCACGTTCACACCCAGAGGGAAGCCCACCTCATAGGCGTCTAAATACAGACTCCCAGCAGAAGGAGGGGGGGCTGCAGACTGAGGGAGGTAGTGCTCTGAAACACAACAACACACATACACACACACAAACACACAACAACCTGTTTACATGAAAACATCTCAATGTGTTCAAACTGCAAACATTCAAAGAGTAAATATATTAAATGCAATCCTTCCATTATTAAATAAACAAATCTTTTTTTTCTGTAAAACTGTAAAATATAAAAACTTTTTTGGATAATAGATAAAAATAGAAATGAATTAAAATGGGATATTTTAGTTTAGCTGTTTTTGTCCAGACGGAACGTTTACAGCTGGATACGAGCTTGACTCCTGGGATCAGTGGAGGGTCTGTCCAGACTTTACGTTGAGGACGTGGAACACGTCTACATGATTGAAATGATGGTAGCAGACACACTGCTGATTGGAGCGGGCAGCTTTCTGACCTATCGTAACGTCTGTATTACATTGGCAGCTGTTTTAGGAAGACTGCCAGTCATCTGTGACGTAGGCAGCAGACAACACTCAGTCATGTGATGAACAAACTCAAAGTAAACAGGAAGGTCCTTCGGAACGTTTACGGAACTGAATCCAACTTTAAAAAAATGAAATGCTCAGCTTGTAATTTAAAGCCTCCTTATTGGATCACTGCTGGAGACCAGGAAACACACTAAAAACAAATCATTCATCATCAATGACCCCCACCATGTTGATTTTAAACTGTTTCTATTGGGTATTCAGTAAACCTCTAGGTAATACATCTGATTTAGTCTGAACTGTGAGTTATTAACTCATAGCTGCATAGTAGAATGTCCATTTATATCATTACAGTGAGTTAATAAGTCATACTTACTGGTTTAAAGTCTTAATTGTATGTTTAAACTCTTACCTGGGGGGTAGGTGTATTATAGTATATATAATCTTACTTGGGGGGTAGGTGTATTATATATAATCTTACCTGGGGGGTAGGTGTATTATAGTATATATAATCTTACCTGGGGGGTAGGTGTGTTATATATAATCTTACCTGGGGGGTAGGTGTATTATAGTATATATAATCTTACCTGGGGGGTAGGTGTAATATATATAATCTTACCTGGGGGGTAGGTGTGTTACATATAATCTTACCTGGGGGGTAGGGGTATTATAGTATATATAATCTTACCTGGGGGGTAGGTGTAATATATTATATATAATCTTACCTGGGGGGTAGGGGTGTTATATATAATCTTACCTGGGGGGTAGGTGTAATATATTATATATAATCTTACCTGGGGGGTAGGTGTATTATAGTCTATATAATCTTACCTGGGGGGTAGGTGTAATATATTATATATAATCTTACCTGGGGGGTAGGTGTATTATAGTATATATAATCTTACCTGGGGGGTAGGTGTAATATATTATATATAATCTTACCTGGGGGGTAGGTGTATTATATATAATCTTACCTGGGGGGTAGGGGTGTTATATATAATCTTACCTGGGGGGTAGGGGTGTTATATATAATCTTACCTGGGGGGTAGGTGTATTATAGTATATATAATCTTACCTGGGGGGTAGGGGTGTTATATATAATCTTACCTGGGGGGTAGGTGTATTATAGTATATATAATCTTACCTGGGGGGTAGGTGTGTTACATATAATCTTACCTGGGGGGTAGGTGTATTACATATAATCTTACCTGGGGGGTAGGGGTATTATAGTATATATAATCTTACCTGGGGGTAGGTGTAATATATTATATATAATCTTACCTGGGGGGTAGGGGTGTTATATATAATCTTACCTGGGGGTAGGTGTATTATAGTATATATAATCTTACCTGGGGGGTAGGTGTAATATATTATATATAATCTTACCTGGGGGGTAGGTGTATTATATATAATCTTACCTGGGGGGTGGGGGTGTTATATATAATCTTACCTGGGGGGTAGGGGTGTTATATATAATCTTACCTGGGGGTAGGTGTGTTATATATATCTTACCTGGGGGGTAGGTGTATTATAGTATATATAATCTTACCTGGGGGGTAGGGGTGTTATATATAATCTTACCTGGGGGGGTAGGTGTATTATAGTATATATAATCTTACCTGGGGGGTAGGTGTATTATATATAATCTTACCTGGGGGGTAGGTGTGTTATATATAATCTTACCTGGGGGGTAGGTGTATTATAGTATATATAATCTTACCTGGGGGGTAGGGGTGTTATATATAATCTTACCTGGGGGGTAGGTGTATTATAGTATATATAATCTTACCTGGGGGGTAGGTGTATTATAGTATATATAATCTTACCTGGGGGGTAGGGGTATTATATTATATATAATCTTACCTGGGGGGTAGGGGTGTTATATATAATCTTACCTGGGGGGTAGGTGTATTATAGTATATATAATCTTACCTGGGGGGTAGGTGTATTATAGTATATATAATCTTACCTGGGGGGTAGGGGTATTATATTATATATAATCTTACCTGGGGGGTAGGTGTATTATATATAATCTTACCTGGGGGGTAGGGGTATTATATTATATATAATCTTACCTGGGGGGTAGGGGTGTTATATATAATCTTACCTGGGGGGTAGGGGTGGTCCGGGCCTGTCTCGTGCTCCATGTTAAATGTCCTCGCGGTAGAAACGTGTTAATAAGCGTCTCGTGCTCTCAGTAACACAGCAGTGACCGATCAATGACCTGATTATTAAAGTGACGACACGAGGGCACACCTGTGAAGCGCGCATGCGCAGAGCGGGGCCAACTTTACGGTGAAAAACATTATCGTCATCATTATTAAGCTATTATTATATTATCATTATGATAAATAGTAGTACTATGATCTAACATCTATTTGTGCTAAACATTATGTAAGTAATAAATTAATAATAAATCAAATGACAAATAATTACTTATATATTTATTTATTTATTTGTTTGTGAAAGGAAACACATAAAAACATAAAAACAAACAAAACAACATAGTATCTCCATCATCTTTATGGTAACAGAATAACATGTTTAATGTTAACTAACTATATAACTAACTAATACTAAGTAATTACCCAACAAAGTATGAAAAGATCAATTATATTTATGTATTATATCATATTTAATTAATTATGAATCCTCCAAATGTGATATGTTGTGTTTAATTACACTTCATTTGGTTTAGAGTTGTTATAAATCTGTTAAAACGTTAATAAAGTTTTTATTTGTTTAAAAAAAAAAAAAGTTGCGCACAGGTAGGTATTTGTGGGCGTGGCTTTGGAAGTGAATGCGGAAGTAAAGCAGAGGTGCAGAGACGGTGGAAATAAAAGCTTTAGAAGAACAACAAAGAGTGAGTTTATCAGTATTTATTGTTTAGTTTATGACAAATAGAAACATTAGGAACACACACACACACACACACACACACACACACACGGAGGAGTTTCTACTGCTGTTAGAGTCAGTCTCGTCATCATGTTATCATGTGACACTCAGAGCAGCTGCTGTTAGACTATGTAATGTGCTTTACATGATTAAAACATTTAACAGTTTAAACATTAATAAAAACATCTAAAATCAACGGTTAAAACTTTAAATTGACAATATTATGATTGACAGTAGAGACAATGGTATGGTCAGTTTGGTCATCATGTTATCCTGTGACTGTCTAACGAGTCCTGATGCTGTGGCTCCTCCTCCTCTTCCCAGTAGCTCCTCCCCCATGGCGCTCTGTGATGGTCTGTCCCACTGTAAGGTGGCGCTGGTGTTTGCTGTGTTCATGGACCTACTGGGCGGGGCCAGTCTGGTGGTGGGCGTGTTCGCCCGGCTAGAGGTCAAGGGTCAGGACTACGGAGACATGCTGGTGTACACAGGTGTGTGTGTGCGACACGTAAGTGTGTGTGTGTGTGTGTCTCTCTAAAGGTGCTCTGCTGGTGGTGGCGTCCCTGGTGTGTGTGTGTGACATAGGTGTGTGTGTGTCTCTCTCAAGGTGCTCTGCTGGTGGGTGTGTGTGTGTGTGTGTGTGTGTGACATAGGTGTGTGTGTGTCTCTCTAAAGGTGCTCTGCTGGTGGTGGCGTCCCTGGCGGGCTGGGTTCTCTGGTACAGTGGGAACATGGAGGGTTTGACGTCCAGGAAGGAGGTGGGACACATCAGCAGCGCTGTGGACAGACTGGCCAGAAACCTGAGCCGCAAGATACGCTCACACAGAGGACCAGTGTGATCATGTGTGTGTGTGTGTGTGCGTGCGTGTGTGTACGTGTGTGTGTACGTGCGTGTACGTGTGTGTGTGTGTGTGTGTGTGTGTGTGTGTGTGTGTGTGTGTGTGTGTGTGTGTGTGTGTGTGTGTGTGTGTGTGTATGTACGTGTGTGTACGTACGTGTGTGTACGTGTGTACTCCTACAGTATTTTAGACTGATGGTTGTTCTGTTACATTTCAATAAAAACCTTTTAATAAATCTCACTGTTTTAATCACATTTAACATCAAATCTAGTTTAAAACATGTTTTATTCACACACATAAAGACACGTGTGTGTGTGTGACGCACACACTAATGTCCACAGGCAATTTAGAGACATGGGCAACTGGTGGCTCAGGGGCCAAATGTGGCCCTCACTCAAATTTAATGCGGGCCGTCAAAGTAAAAAACACAAAATGTTTCCCAAAATAAGCAAGATTATTATCATATACCCAAGAAAAACACAACACAAATTAGGGCAAAAATACACAAAATAACTAGTGTACACAAAAAATTAGAAATACACACAAAAATAACTCCAAAAACAAATAAGATGAGTACACATATATACACAAGATTACTACAAAAAATAGTAGTTTCCTGTAATAAAACTCTGATTGGTTCTTATTCTAAATACTAACATGAATGTTGATCATGTGACCTTCAGATACAATCACATGTTTGTGGCTCCGCCCCCCTGTGATAAAACTTGTCCATTTCTGCTTTAGATAATGTGTGTAGCAGTTTTTATTCCATAAACTCTGAATAAATGAAATCTTAAGTGTTTTTATAAAATAAAAAAGTGACAAAATTAACTTTTATTCTGATTAAACCATGAAGAGATTCTTAAAATAATTTGCTTTGAAAGAGGAATAAAAACAACAGTTTAAATTAATCCCCTTCAAAATAAAAGCACTATCTTTAATGTTTCTGTTCCTATGGGCGAACCACGAGTTGAAAACAATGATTGAAACTAAAGACGAGTGAAACAAATCCTCCTTTCATGATTAATCTGTCAGTGAGAGCTTCTCCTTCACTAAGTCAGTCTAAACCTGCTGTGGGGGGGGGGGGGGGGGGTCAAAGGTCAATCTGAGAACAAAACGTTTGTCTTAAAATCCAGGAAGACTAAAAAATAAAGCTAAACCAATCAATCCAGAGTCTGAAAAACAGAGACGACTTTGAGGAAGAACTGAGAACGTCAACACATTCAAATACAAACACAGACTTCAATAGTAGGGATGTCACGATACAACTTCTTCACTAATGATATGATGCCGATATTGCAGCCTTGAGGTATTGGCCGATATCGATCCGATATACATATATACTTTTATGACTTATTTTGTTGTGTGGAATGTTAGAACAATAGTCAGTAACAGTAGGGAATTAACAGATTGGTTACATACATTATAACCTTCAACATAATATCTACAATTGAATAAATATAATATATATCAGAAATTTTAGATGCAGTCTGATCAAATCCAATATTTGTTATCTGGCTGATATTGAACTGGGACACCCCTATTAAATAGACCACAAGAGACCAAAACCAGATCAAACTGACCTAAATAGACCATAAGAGACTAAAATCAGACCTGAAACAGATCAAAGACGACCAAAAACAGATGAAATAGAAAGTGGAGGAGGAGGAGGAGTAATCTGTGAGGTTTCCCTCAAAGGTAACTTTGGTGCAGGGTGACCTCACAAAGCTGTGGGCAGCAGCAGATGGTGAGATCCTGATCACCTGTAGAGCCCTGGCACCGGGCTGTGTGGACATTAAGTAGTTTTATTTAATGCAGCTGCAGAGAGAGATCAGCTTAGTGTCTGACACAGGTGAACTCCTACAGCAGGAACTCTGAGGACATGTGGAAACTTCTCCACCAGCACAAGCAGCTTACTGCCCTCTAGCTCCGCCCCTTTTACCTCAACAACATCTAAAGGTGTCCAGTCCACTTTTATTTCATTGGCTTGTTTTTAGCTAAACTCAGCTAAACCTTAACCCTGCTCCTGTTTTTAGCTTTTGTTTTCATCTCCACTGTAAACAGTCAGTGTGTTAACATGTTGGTAAAGTTTGGTGCATTGCATTGTGGGATGTGGAGTCCTGAAGTGTTATTAATTTATTCTTACGGAACAAACAGAACAAAAAACAGAAGAAATCACAGTTCAGGACTCTAAACCCCACAATGCAATGCTCCAAACTGTACCAACAATAATAGTGTGTTTACAGTGGAGCAAAACTTTCACATCTTTTTTCTGATCAAATGATTTTTGATTTATTGATCTATGAGGTAACACTGTGTCTTTATCTGATCATATTGATTCATTTAAAGATCATTTGTTTTGAAAATGGTCCTTTGTTGTCTCAAATAGAGTACCTGTAAAAAAAAGGTTAAAAAATTACATTTATACATATATATATATATATATATATATATATATATATATATATGTTTTTGCATGCCGTTTTACATCTTAGAGATATTAGAATTATATTTATTTGTTTGTTTGTTTATTAGGAACATCTGATTACAAAGCAATAGACGTTAATATTCTGAATAATAGCAACAATGCTAATTAGCATCCACAGGCGGACAAAAAACAAGAATGAACAATAAAACACTTTATACTAATTTTTATTAGTTCATACTGGTTTATAATAATTTATAGTGGTTTATACCAGTTTACACTAGTTTAAACTGGTTGTACTAGTTTATAGTTCTTTATATGGATTCGTAATGGTTTATATCGGTTAATACAAGTTTTGTTAAACATTAAAGGTCAAAGGTCACAGAAGTGTTGAAGGTTCCCTGCCTTCAGTCCAGAGATGTTCTGTTGATCTACATTTGTTCACTAAATGTCTCAGAATGTGTCTATAGGAGTCACATGGTGTCACGCTGCTCATTGATTGGCTGAATGCTGCCTGTGTAATGAATCATAGAAAGGCAGAGGTTGGTCAGCTGACCTCTGCCTGAGGAACACACACACACACACACACACACACACACACACACACACACACACACACACACAGTTACTGAGACGTGTAAATCCAGCAGGAGAAGTGGGCGGAGTCTGATTAATCCTCCATCTGCTCCCACCGTGCCACAAGGTCACATGACGTCTGACTTCAGCCACAAATCAACACATGGGGCTCTTTAGCCCCGCCCCTGTAGCTCTGAGGCCAATCACCAAGGCTCCTTTAGTGAGAAAACAAGCCCCACCCACTCAGCGACACAGAACCATTGAGTATGGACTAGTTTGGTAAAACCTCCTCACAGATATTGAGTAACCATGGAGTGATGTCACAGTAAGACTGCAGTGGTGTTCTAAACCAGCTGATTAAACTGGTTTAAACTGATGTATACCAATTTATACTGATTTATGCCAGTTATACTGGTTACAATGGTTTATACCAATTTATACTAGTTTAAACAAATGTTACAGGTTTTACTCATATATACAAGTTTATTCTAATGTGTTCTGGTTTGTACTGGTTCTAATGGTTTATACTGGTTCTAATGGTTTATACTGGTTCTAATGGTTTGTACTGGTTCTAATGGTTTGTACTGGTTCTAATGGTTTATACTGGTTCTAATGGTTTATACTGGTTCTAATGGTTTGTACTGGTTCTAATGGTTTGTACTGGTTCTAATGGTTTATACTGGTTCTAATGGTTTATACTGGTTCTAATGGTTTGTACTGGTTCTAATGGTTTGTACTGGTTCTAATGGTTTATACTGGTTCTAATGGTTTATACTGGTTCTAATGGTTTATACTGGTTCTAATGGTTTATACTGGTGTTCCTCAATAAATCTGACATTAATGAAGGAAAGCTGTGTCTGTATTTGTTATTTGAGGCGTCAGTGGTTCATGATAAACATCACCTAGTAACGCTCTATACTCAGATATGTGTGTGATAACTTTAATGATGAGTATAAACTCCTGACTGTTCTGCTGTAACTGGGGAGGGATTCACTGTGGCCAACTGTCGTGGCTCCGCCTCCAGCTCTAATTGGCTTATCCCAGCAGGTGGAGGCTGATTTCCTCTAGTGTTCACACAAAGGACATCACTGTTGGTCCTGGACTCGTCTGTGGCTCAAACAGGTAGGACACACACCATGCTGTGCTACGCTAACGCTGACGCGAGTTGTCTTTTGGCTTTGAGGAAACCGTGACATAGAAATGATCAGGTAGAATGTGGCTGTTATTTAGTTTTTGATTGATAACTTGCTAACGTAGAAAACTGCATCATCTGTATAACAAATCACATTTCAGTTGTTAATCTGCCATTTTATGTTTAAAAAGAAACCAGATAAATAACTTGAAAGGTTATGAACTCATCTTTATCAGAATGTAATGATTTCAAACATACTTGATAAGTTGGGATTTGACAATCAATCGAACAACTTTAGGGAGTTTCCTGTTTTCAGCCACGATAGGGGAATTATTTTCTCATGGTTGAACAGATAAATGGATAATCGTGCATTACTATAATTGATGTGAGAAGATTAGTGTGTTGGGATTTTGATGTAGGAGAACTTTGTTGCTAATACGGATCATTTAAGAGACGTAAGAGTTAAAAGAACACAAAAAGACAGTTATAGGTCAATCTAAGAAGCCACTCTATCTGTCTATCTATCTATCTATCTATCTATCTACCTGTCCATCTATCTACCTGTCCATCTATCTATCCATCTATCTATCTATCTATCCATCTATCTATCCACCTATCTATCTGTCCATCTATCTACCTGTCCATCTATCTACCTATCCATCTATCTATCTATCTACCTATCTATCCATCTATCTATCTATCTATCTATCTATCCACCTACCTGTCCATCTATCTACCTGTCCATCTATCTATCTATCTATCTATCTATCCACCTATCTATCCATCTATCCATCTATCCATCTACCTATCTATCTATCTACCTGTCCATCTATCTACCTGTCCATCTATCTACCTGTCCATCTATCTACCTGTCCATCTATCTATCTATCTATCTATCTATCCACCTATCTATCCATCTATCCATCTATCCATCTACCTATCTATCTATCTACCTGTCCATCTATCTACCTGTCCATCTATCTACCTGTCCATCTATCTATCTATCTATCTATCTATCCATCTATCTATCTCAGACATTCTGAAAGTCCGTATTTGTTCGCCTGTGCTTTGCGTTTGTTAAATCTGAAATAAATGTTCACCTTCTTTCGTCTCTGAGATCATCAGAGGTTTGTAGGAGATTGTGTTGAGAATAACATCCAGTCTTTATCCAGGCTTATCTCAGCCCACTTTCTTTATCGTGTAGATTCCTGCCAAAACCGTTCCTCTTCTTCTCTTGATAAACAGACCTGTCTGACATGGGAGGTGAACTCAGTCCGTGACACCTCGTGTTGGTATTACTAATGATTGATTGGCTTAATGAGCTTACAGAGCGGCTCTTCTGCTCTTTTCACAGCATTGGGCTTTGCTCGAGGAGAAGACGCAGCAGCCGTATCTCAGGTTAGAAGAGGAAACTCCCCGAGTCTGAAGCCAAGGGGAACGCAGATTCACGCACTCATTGCGCTAGAAGATCACCTGCTCCGCCAGCAATGGGAAACAGCAAGAGTGGGGCGGTTTCCAAGGAGATCCTAGAAGATCTGAAGCTAAACACCAAGTTCTCAGAGACTGAGATTGTCCAGTGGTACGACAACTTCAAGAAGCAGTGCCCGACGGGCCGCATCACCAAGGAGGAGTTCCAGGCCATCTACAGCAAGTTCTTCCCGGAGAGCGACGCAAACACGTACGCGCAGCACGTCTTCCGCTCCTTTGACACCAACGATGACGGCACCCTGGACTTCAAGGAGTACATCATTGCCCTCCACATGACGTCAACAGGCAAGACCATCAGGAAACTGGAGTGGGCGTTCTCGCTGTTCGACGTGGACAAGAACGGATACATCACGAAATCGGAAGTGTCGGAAATCTGCATGGTGAGTTCAGAACAGGAGAACGGTCCGGGGTTTGTGAGTGTTGTCTGCGTATCTGCCAACCTTAATTTTTGACCTGCACTACGTACAAACTTTTGTTGTTTCCAAAGATTACTAAGTCCTGATTAGGTACAAACAACTATCCCACCGTCAAAGAGATTAATTTGAGTTGTTTTCCAAGTAAAGTCATTGTCTGTACGCTCATTCATTGGTTGAGAACCTGCCGAGGGATAAATTGGACTTCTTATTGGTCAAAAACATTGCAGAAGTTCCTGACGAAACATTGTTAAAATGAACTGGGCTTCCTTATAGCTTTTTCTCTGACATTTAACTAAATTTACATTCCACAACTAAATATCAATCATTTTTAGCATCACAGGTTATTATTTCTAGTCAAACAAAGTCTTTACAAACACATTTTTTTAAATAGTTTTTTTGGTTAGGCTAGTAGCTAACGCTAACCCTAATGAACACTGCTGGTCGATTAGGACCAGAATAGATTCATTAAGTAATGAACGCAGCAGAAGCCAAAATGTGTGATGAAGAAGATTAAAGATTAATTATAGCATTGGATGGAGTTTTCACTCTGATTGCAAATCTGTTTCCAAATTTACCCGCAGTGTTTAAAGCTATCGTACCTGTGCCAAGGCCTTACCTGGTTAGGCAACACGTCTTAATGAGGAGATTACCTTTGATTAAATCTGATAAACAGTTTAGGACTTATCAAGTCTCATGCAAGCTTAAAGTGATGGTGGAACGGTATTTTTGGATAATACCTCCTAAAGCATTTTAACAGTTAACATTTGAATCCTCAAACCTGAGAATGACACCATTTCAAACAAGGTTGAACTTACCTGACGCTGAAGATCTAATGATGTAGAAAACTGCATCGTCTGCATATCGAATTATATTTCAGGTGCGAATATTCACTTTACGATGATAATTACACGAGGAAAACATTATTTTTTTTCAGATGACTTATTATTGATGAATTTACAGGCCTAGTGGTTAAGGACGCTGGGCTTGTAATCGGAGGGTTGCCGGTTCAAAGTTGATCAATACTTCCATAAGACAATGACTTTCTTTAAAGAAATATTCTAAAATTCCATCATAGTTAACACGTTTGTCTCAAGAATAAAACAATATAATGAAATAAACACAAGATATTAAAAAAGCTCCTAATAAACAAGGTTATAAAATGTATGACATATAATGTATAAAATACATTGTTTAGTTTGATTTTGAAGAGTCCCACTGAGAACATTATCATTATATTTCTATCTGGCTACGTTGTTGTTAGTCATTCATACTTTGAGTTTGAAGAGAAAGAAAATCAAGAACGATGAGATTATCTCTGTAGACTAAAAGATTTCATTAAGTCTGAGAAATGGGTTAAAGGTTATTTTACACCAACGTTTCACAACCTCCGTGAACTATTCATAGCAACGCTTTTCAATTTAGGAGATTAGACTTCAGATAATCGTGGAACAATGCAGGAGCGGACGGAGCGCTAATCCTCTGATGCTGTTTTTGTCCAAAAGTGACAAAACTGAGTAAATCCTTCGTGATGACGTGAAAACAGATTATTTGGAACAAATTCTAATGGCAAAAGTATTTTTCTCCTGGGATTTAAATTGAAATCTTTTATCATTTAACTAAATCTATTATTAATTAAATGTTTTTAATGTTGTGTACAAAACGGCAAATACTATGTTTTCCTTAGTGTCTCTGAAAAGTGACGTATTTTATTCTCTATATATTTGGACTTTGACTTATGTTTTTTTGTCCCTTCAGGCAATTTTCAAGCTGATTCCGAGCGATGAACAGGAATGTTTGCCCGAGGATGAAAACACGGTGGAGAAAAGAGCAGATAAACTCTGGAAGTTCTTCAACAAGGGCGAAAACGGTGAGAAATCCAAATTACAGACATCATTGAACGCAACAGCAGGAACAAAATCAATGACTTTTACCTGAACTCAAACCAAATCGTTCACTGTCAAACATGATGAAGAAAGTATCACATTATACAAATAACAGCAATATAATAATAAAATGTTTTAGAAACATAAAATACAATTTAATGGTAGAAGTAAAACAGTCATTAAGAGAAAAATAGATGATGAAAATCAACACTTTTCATCATATTTCAGCTACATTAGATCTGGTCTTAATTTACATAAATGCTGCTTTTCCAAATGCTTTGTTTTTACAGTTTTGAAAAGTTTTTTTTTTTTCAATGAATAAAAACATTTTTTCTGCTTATTTGCAGAATTTTTTAAAAAGTAATTATTTTTTTTTTGTGTGAAATACTATTAGATTACACATGTTTTTATTTTGAAACAAAAAAAACAACATTTCTGTCATTTTGTTAGTTTACATTTGAAAAAACCTATATTTGTTAGACTTTTGTAAAAAAAAAATAAATAAAATAAAAATACATTTTTGAAAAACCTCTTTCTAACTAAAAATAAAAATTTCTTCCATAAGTTAATTTCTTTTTAAATGTAATACTTTTTTCTTTTCTTTAAAAAAAAATATACAAATTGAATGTAGAAGTAAAAAAATGATTAAGATTTTCATTGTTTTGAGGAGAAATGTAAAATTTAACCATTTTCATCATTTTAAAACTCTTTCTTTTCCTGAAGAAGCTCAAATGATCACTTTTTTAGATTTTAAACAGATGAAAAAGGAAGAAAGCATCACTCACGCCTCTTTTCTTGCCTGTAAACGTGCAACGTGTTTCTTTCAGAGCGAGTGGCCGAGGGCGAGTTCATCCAGGGCGTTATGGACAATGAAGAAGCTCTTCGTTTGATTCAGTATCAGCCTTCCAAGTAAACTTTGTCCTCTTGCTTTTCTTTTTAATCTTGTTCTTGTTTTTTTTTTTTCACTTAACCTTTAAAAAAGCACCAGAAATCCTCCTCGCTAAATACGGCTGTAAACACAGAGTGCAGTAAATGAATTATTGTAATAATCTTTCAGTAAAACGTAACCGTCTGAAGTAGACGCTAATATTTCATCACTAACGTGTGACCAAACCTTCAGAAATTTAAATTTAAATTGCACATTTTCCCCTTTTACTTTCTCATTAAAATGAGGTTCGCACACTTTTCACGTCTAGTTCATTTTTATCACATGTAACATTTGTTTAGAGACGAGTCGAAGCCACACATTTAACTGCTGAGTCATGTTAGCGTTAGCTTGAACTGATATCAGAATGTTTGTATTAGACTGTGTTTAACGTGTCAGTCTTTACGTGTTTAATGTTGTGCGTAGCTCAGATTTTTGTTCACCTGTACATCCTGAACCTTCCTTCACAATAAATTAAAAGGATGTTGTAATAAAAAAAAAAATTAAAAATCAAAGCCTCCCGAGTGTTTTTTGTTACTTTCTCTTTATTATTTTCAGTCAGTGTGCTTTTTACATTTTTTTTTTTTTACAGGTTTTATTGTTTCATTTTAATACTAACTAAAAATAACAGCTAATGCTACAGCTAACTGTCAGCCTAGTAAAGCAAAAGCAGATAACAGACATTAACTAATGGATGCTAATGCTAACAGTTAACTCACTTAATTATTAAATATAGCTTAATGTCGTTGAAACAACTGATATCTCTAATTAGCAACCATACAGCTGCTGTGTTCACAGACAACCACTTCAAGAACCAAGCTAACGCTAACCATCAGTTATTTTACCATTAAAGGTAGCTAATGCTTATTGGGTTAGCAGCACATCTAAAACCATTTGTAATACCTAAATAAATAGCATTGCTAATGCTAACTTTTATAGCATCAAACCCTGAAGTGGTACGCTACATAAGTGGTCTACTTATTTTTTTCTAACATGTTATTTTTTATGTTTACTTTCTAACACTCGTATTTAATTGGTGACAGAAATAAACCAGGTAAATGCTATAAGCTAATGCTAGTTTTAGCTAGTCAGCAGACAAAGTGGCAGTGATTGCTAACCATCAACAGGTTTTTTCAGCAGGGATTTAAATAAACACAGCTAAGTGAGCCATTAAGCTAATGCTAACTGTTAGCTTAGGATCAGAGGCTGTAATTGGATGTTTTGTTAGGATCTTATGACCTATTTTCCTGCTTCAAACTACACTGTTAGTGTTTAGTGGTTAGAAAGTAAAATGATAGCACGCTGAGTGACGCTACAAACAGATTCAACTCATCCTGGAACGCTTTTATTTTGACAAGGAGGGGGTTGTTTTTCAAAGTTAAAGCATATTTTGGTGCAAGAAGTAATTTAAGTTCATTTAAACATGAGATATTATTAAAAAGTAATTTTATTTTATATTAAATAATTAAACAAATTCAGTTTCAAAAATGTATTAAACATTTGGAAAATGTTCCATAATAGATTTATAAATATAATAAAATTGTGTATTAAGTTTACTAAAAATATTTATGAAACTAAGAATTTGTCATGAATACTGAAATGATATCTGGTAAAATGAATGAAATAGAATAAATAAATACATAGTTTTTATTGTTTATTTGTTCATTCTTGGCCCACATCTTGGTTGTTTTGTAACGGTTACATCACTGCACGTCTTACTTTACATTTATAATTACTGCGTCTCTCTCTCTCTGTGTGTGTGTGTGTGTGTGTGTGTGTGTGTGTGTGTGTGTGTGTGTGTGTGTGTGTGTGTGTGTGTGTGTGTGTGCGTGTGTGTGTGTGTGTGCGTGCGTGTGTGTGTCTGAATGGGCCGATTATTGACATAATCTCCTGAGCAGCGTTTCAAAGCATCTGTGCTCACGTCCAAATCTCCGTGTTTCCGTCATCGTTGACCCTGTTCTTTCGTTCTTGTCGTAGATTCCATAGATGTTCAGTGATCTGTATGTGGAGAAGATAAACACTGGGGGTCATTTAGGGCGTGGTCACAACCGGCCAATCCTGGAAAGAATTGCTGCGTTTGGATCAGGTGCTCCGTGAACACGGTGTTCAGGGTCGTGGACGTCGTTCCAGGGAAGCTCGTCTTGAATCATCAGGTCTTTTCAATGTTCAGGCATTTCAGTTTTGACTTTTTCCAAGTGGAATCCATAGGCGGAGTTTGAGATTCTTACCACAGGGGGTCAAAAGAAAAAATAGAATTAAATAGAAAGAACGTCTCGAAATTCGCGCCAACAACAATGTGCGTAACATATACAATAATGTAAATTAATAACATAATTGATAATGTTGACGACAAAAATGTGCGTCGGCATGTCGTTTAATGTTGTAAATTCATGATGAAATCTTTCTACGTCATTGTTGCTGCAGTACCATACATGAACTGCTGGGGGCAGTGTCACTTTACCATTTACATTGTGAAGAAGAATTGTTCAACAGAAAAAAAACAACCTAAAGTCTTAAACGTTTGGGACCACTTCACTGAAACTTATACTAGTATTTTTTAAAATATTGTTTACAGTCATAGTTTGATGGAACTTAAATTATTTGTAAATTATGTAAATTATATTAAGAATTGAATGATCAACAAGTTCCAGTTCTTCGTCAGGAACCAGTTCCAGTTCTCAGCAGAGCGATCCATCGCGCTCTTCGTGCAGAGCGTAGTCCATCTCGTCCATCTCACGCTCGCAGTCCTCGCACCCCTCGGCGCCGCACCCTTCCACCACCACCATCCCCCCTAGGTCACCTCCGTCCCCCCTCACCCCCCCCAGTCCTCCCAGTCCCATCTCCACGGCACCCAGCTGTCCCATGGGGCCGCACGCCAGAGGCCCTACGGCCGGACCGACCCCTCGGGGCCACAGCGGGTCCATGAGTGCCCCCTGCTGGGCGAGCTGGATCAACTGGCTGATGGAGAACACCCTGGCCCCCCCGGCCTGCACCACGTCCTCGTAGGAGGGGGCCACGTTGGCGTTCCGCGCCTCCTCCAGACGCACACGGGCACGGTGCTTCATCTCAATGATGGTCTTTGTGTAAGAGTTCAACGTGGCCACGGCGGCCGCCATGCAGCAGCTGAAGGAGAGCCACGCCATCCTGTGGACACACGGGGGGGGGGGGTTAGGGTTGAACTGGTCACAGTGTTATCTAGTGACTGATGATCAGGACAATGAAAGCAAAGAAACGGACAAATAGACACAGGGGGAGTGTTACAGTGTGATTGGTGAGCGTGTTATCTAGTGACCAATGAGAGGAGGACGTACGCGAAGGACCACCCATAGTCCCAGGTCTGTGGTCTCCAATCTTTGGGGCCAATGCTGACGGTCATCTGGAACACGGTGGTGTACATCATGTGGGCCACCATCCCCATCATCCCTGGAACAGGAAGTGAGTGAAAACACGAACCCTCCCACAGTAAGAACCAGTGGAGGAGGGGGCGTGGCCTACCTGAGAGGACGGTGCACATGGCGGCGAAGGCGTTGATCTTCAGAGCGTTCATTTCTCGCTCAGCGCACAGACACAAAGCCTCCACACACATCAGCAGGAAACCCATGGCCAGGAGCCCAATGTACATGAACTCACTGATGACGGAGAGCCACAGCACGCCTACACACACACACACACACACACACACACACACACACACACACACACACACACACACACACACACACACACACACACACACACACACACACACACACACACACACACACACACACACACACACACACACACACACACACACACACACCAACAATCACACACAAACCAACAGCAAAACAAACAAACAAAGAAATAAACAAATCCACACCTTGTGTCTCTCCTGGTGTGAGCTCAATGAAGCTCCGGCACTTTTCCACCTGATCTTCACCTGAAAATCATCATCATCATCATCATCATCATCGTCCTCCTCCTCCTCCTCCTCCTATGATGAGTCAGCAGAATGCTGTGGTACCTTCGTTGTGTTTCTCACAGGAGAGCCAGAAGCCTGTGTGGAAGTATCTCAGCATGTATTTGTCCTCTCCCGTCTCCCAGATGTAGTGCACAGCGTTGGCCAGCTGTTTCCTCCTCAGGTTGGAGAGCTCCTCCCTCTGCTGGGGGGTCAGGGTCACGTTGGTCTGGACCTTTGGGTCGGGGGTCGGAGCCTCTAAAGCAGGAGGAGAAAGATGTTTACCTCCTTAAGTATATGTTTATTTACTTTGTGTTCATATTGTGTGTGTTTACACTCATGTTGTGTGTATAGTGTGTAGGTTTGTAACCTGTAGTGTAGTGTGTAGTAGTGTGTAACCTGTCATGTAGTGTGTAGTAGTGTGTAGTAGTGTGTAACCTGTCATGTAGTGTGTAGTAGTGTGTAGTAGTGTGTAACCTGTCATGTAGTGTGTAGTAGTGTGTAACCTGTAGTGTAGTGTGTAGTAGTGTGTAGTAGTGTGTAACCTGTCATGTAGTGTGTAGTAGTGTGTAGTAGTGTGTAACCTGTCATGTAGTGTGTAGTAGTGTGTAACCTGTAGTGTAGTGTGTAGTAGTGTGTAACCTGTCGTGTAGTGTGTAGTAGTGTGTAGTAGTGTGTAACCTGTCATGTAGTGTGTAGTAGTGTGTAACCTGTAGTGTAGTGTGTAGTAGTGTGTAACCTGTCATGTAGTGTGTAGTAGTGTGTAGTAGTGTGTAACCTGTAGTGTAGTGTGTAGTAGTGTGTAACCTGTCATGTAGTGTGTAGTAGTGTGTAGTAGTGTGTAACCTGTCATGTAGTGTGTAGTAGTGTGTAGTAGTGTGTAACCTGTCATGTAGTGTGTAGTAGTGTGTAACCTGTAGTGTAGTGTGTAGTAGTGTGTAACCTGTCGTGTAGTGTGTAGTAGTGTGTAGTAGTGTGTAACCTGTCATGTAGTGTGTAGTAGTGTGTAGTAGTGTGTAACCTGTCATGTAGTGTGTAGTAGTGTGTAGTAGTGTGTAACCTGTCATGTAGTGTGTAGTAGTGTGTAGTAGTGTGTAACCTGTCATGTAGTGTGTAGTAGTGTGTAGTAGTGTGTAACCTGTCATGTAGTGTGTAGTAGTGTGTAACCTGTCATGTAGTGTGTAGTAGTGTGTAGTAGTGTGTAACCTGTCATGTAGTGTGTAGTAGTGTGTAACCTGTCGTGTAGTGTGTAACCTGTCATGTAGTGTGTAGTAGTGTGTAACCTGTCATGTAGTGTGTAGTAGTGTGTAGTAGTGTGTAACCTGTCATGTAGTGTGTAGTAGTGTGTAACCTGTCATGTAGTGTGTAGTAGTGTGTAACCTGTCATGTAGTGTGTAGTAGTGTGTAACCTGTCATGTAGTGTGTAGTAGTGTGTAGTAGTGTGTAACCTGTCATGTAGTGTGTAGTAGTGTGTAACCTGTCGTGTAGTGTGTAGTAGTGTGTAACCTGTAGTGTGTAGTAGTGTGTAACCTGTCATGTAGTGTGTAGTAGTGTGTAACCTGTAGTGTAGTGTGTAGTAGTGTGTAACCTGTCATGTAGTGTGTAGTAGTGTGTAACCTGTAGTGTAGTGTGTAGTAGTGTGTAACCTGTCGTGTAGTGTGTAGTAGTGTGTAGTAGTGTGTAACCTGTCGTGTAGTGTGTAGTAGTGTGTAGTGTGTGTAACCTGTAGTGTGTAGTAGTGTGTAGCCTGTAGTGTTGTGTGTAGTAGTGTGTAACCTGTAGTGTGTAGTAGTGTGTAACCTGTAGTGTAGGGCTGGCTGTTGTTCTGTCCACAGTTCTTCATCTTCACTGGTGAAAGACAGAGTGGTTTCACTACCTTGTGCATCCCTTCACACCAGTAGGACGTACAGAACGCACACACGGACAGAGTCAGAGCCAGAGACGTGAGGAACAGAGACAGCAGAGAACGCTGCCTCCTGGACATCTGCTCCAGCATCGTCACCGTCACGTCTCTCAGACGACCTCTGGACAAGAACAAGGTCAAGATGTTTACGTTTAGAAAATGTTCAGAAGAAGATGGAGGTTTGGAGATGGATGATGATGTTGGATAATGTTGGATGGTGATGTGTTGAATGGTGATGTTGGATGATGATGTTGGATAATGTTGGATGGTGATGTGTTGAATGGTGATGTTGGATGATGATGTTGGATAATGTTGGATGGTGATGTGTTGAATGGTGATGTTGGATGGTGACGTTGAATGTGTTGAATGGTGACGTTGGATGTGTTGGATGGTGATGGATGTGTTGGATGGTGATGGATGTGTTGGATGGTGACGTTGAATGTGTTGGATGGTGATGGATGTGTTGGATGGTGACGTTGTATGGTGTTGGATGAAGTTGGACGTAGTATTAAACAGTGAAAGTCTTTCCTCGTCACAGATCAGATTGATTAGTGTCAGACGGGGGGAGGGGTCAAAGGTCAGAGTGATGTAATCACCTCTCAGCCAGCGGTGGATCCAACAGGAAGTGACGGGTCACCTTTCAGCCCCCGTTGCCCCCCCTCGGCCTCATCGCCATGGCGACCCCTCCTCAGAGAGATCAAAGAGTGAAGGAGATTTAAGGACTAATCGTGTTCTTCAAAGTGTTCCTGAGGCAGAGATTGTTCTGATAATTACAGTTAATCTGATTGTGTTACATCAGATTATTATTTATTCTCATTCTTCTTCTTTGTCTGACATGAGAAAAAATAAATAAAAAATAAGACATGAAGACACAAATATTAGAATGTGATCCTCCATCAGGATTAGAAAACTACACCAGACTCACACACATTATTAATATATATAACATTAATAATACAAATATAATCATTCATACTATTATTGGTATATATAGTTTTTTAGGTCATTCATTCACTAACAGTAGGAGAAGATGTAAACTCTGATTAAATCACTGTAGACGCAGATGTTAATCTTTAATCCACACATCAAACAAAGATCTGTGTGTGTGTTCCTTTTCAGTGTGTTTAGGTGTAAACATTGTTGTAACCATGGAAACCAGTTTGAAAAATGGCCGTCAGCATCAACAGTTGAACCGTATGTTTGTTTTTTTATTTCAAACATAACTTTATTATTCATCCAATCAGTGCCATGTACTGGTTCTGTTTCAATAAAGTTGGATTGAATCGAGTTACGTTTACGTCACTAGTTTGTTAGCTATGTTACATGCTAATACGCTACATGCTAATATAACGCCTTGTGTCATCTTCTACTTTTAGCTTTCTTTAGCTTCTCGTAGCCTAGCTTTATCAACTCAGAACCTTTATCACAGGAGGCGGAGCCACAAAATGATCAGAAAATGACCAATCAGAACATTAACACAGGAAACAACAAGTTTGTGTGTGTTTTTGTGATTATTTGTGTATTTTTAATTAATTTCTGTGTATTTTTTACTCATCTCTTCTGTTTTCTCAGTAATGTCGAGTATTTTAGTTGTTTATTAGAAGTTTGTTATTTTTCTCGTCCTGTTGTTTATATTTCTGTAATTGTATATGTTTTATGTTCAGAGTCATTGTTGTTAGTTTACTTCGGATGTCGCTCTATTAAAGCGATTACATTTTTATTTTAACTAAGCTTAGATTAACTCATCCTAATACAGATCTGAGCTTTAAAACATTTATTTTGTCGTGTAGTTTTATTGAGAAATCTGCAAATGTTTGTTGTCAATTTGTGTATTTTTCCCATAATAATAATAATAATAACGCCATAAACGTTCTGAATAATGAGGTTCTCAACACGTGGATCGAGACAGGAATATCAGTTGTGTACGTTTCTTGTTCTTTGTTTCTTTTTCTGTAGTTTTGCTTTTTTCACCTTTGTAATCAAACATTTCGTATTCCAACAAATGTCGACGCCTCTATTTGTGTAGCTTTGATATGATTGGTTACTTTTGAGATTGGATTACGTCTAAAAAATTCACAGTTCACTCAGAATTTTATCAAAATCCAAAAATAACTCATTTGTTTTCAAGACAAAGTATTTTCACAGCAGATATTTAATTATTAGGTTTACAAAGAAAACATTTTCAGTTAAAATACACAAAACAAAGTGGCAGAAAAAGTTTGATGTAAACGCAAACAAAGGAAAACCCAAACCGTAAAATCTCCTCCCAAATGTCAATATTCAAAATAAAACTGACAATTTCAGACTCCTTCTGAACGCCGTCATTTTTACGGACAGTTAATGTTCGTCTTGCTCAGAGTTAGCTTAGCATGTAGCCACAAAAGAAGAACATGTTCTTAACCAAACTCGTCCCTGTTTTAGTTTATCCTGTACTTGTGGCTCTTGGTGTTTATATTTCCGTCTGATTATTCATGCAATGAAAGCTCAGTTAAAGTTCTATTTCTCTTTCTGCTAACCAAAGCTCGGGGACCCTTCTGTGGGTCCCGACCCGTGAGTTGAGAACTCCTGCTGTGACCCATGAATGGATTGAAGGTAAAACTCACCGAGAGCTTGTCTTCTTCTTTTCTCGTCTCCTACGGTGTCGTCGTCCAGCTTCCTCTCTCCGTCTTGGTTGAATTTCCATCAGAAACTCCCAGATTTCTTTCTAATCTAATCCCAGTCCATCTGTCCCCCCCCCACCCTCCCTACCCTCCCCCCCTCCTATAGCGTCTCATTCCTCTCTCCATCTTCATTTCTCCTCCTATACTGATTAATTTGAGCTCATGATATATGGAGCGGCTCCTGATGACTTTTTCAATCTCGTGGGTTAAACTTTGACCCGTCTTATCTCACCAGTTCCCCAGCTCGTTTAATGACTGGGAGGAGGAGATGGGACAGATTACAGTTAAATCTTTTCATTCATAGGTCAACAATCAACGCCGCTACAAACTTTGAAATGTTCCTTTCATATTCCATCCCTCGTTTTTAAAGCATCTTTTTAGGTGAGAAAACTTGAAAATGTGACGTAGGTCGTGGTTTGCATAGTTATTGTCCCGCCCCCATGGTCAATCAGCATCCTGTGTGCACGCACGCTGAATGAACGGCGAGATTTAGGACGAAAAAAAAAACCTTAAAGATAAACCCTGAAATTTCAGCTGGAAATTCTAAATAAAGCCTTGACGATGGCAATGTACACTCCTAGTATTGAGGAGCTAGTTAGCATAGATTTTAAAGTGTAGAGTGGGCGTGTCTCAACTGCTTCAGGAGCCCTGCCCACTCTACACTTTAAAATCTATGCTAACTAGCTCCTCAATACTAGGAGTGTACATTGCCATGAATCATTTATGAACATGTTTAAGAGTAGAAGGCGGCCAGAAAGAAAGTAGTAGCGGATTCCACCCGCCGCCAACACTTCTGGACAAGAGGATAAAAATACAGTGCCCTCTGCTGTTTAAAAAAGTACTGCGATTCAATTTTCACAGTATCGATGTGAACCGTGATATCTATGAATCGATTTTTAACTGTCTTATGATTAATCGTTACATCCCTATAAAACATATAGAAAAAGTTCATTTTATTAAGCATGTTTTTCTCCTGTGTCTTTAGGAGGAAAACTAACTTAGAACCGAGCGCACAGTGCAGCTGGTGTAACGGTTAGACTGGTGATCATGTTATCTGATGAATCTTTGTGTTCCACGTATTGTAGACAGTAAATGTGCCGTTAGCTTAGCACGTAGCCACGCTCTTATGCATCAATCATTATCGTGCACCTCTAATTTATTTTCATCTACACTTAGGAAATGCATCAAATTGTTCATCTCTATTTCTGACCCACTTTAGGTCCGTGAACCACAGCTTTAATTCCGTGCACGCACAGTAAACTCAGGTTGTTCTGCAGATCTGATCAGGACGGATTATTCAGAGACGTTTGGTTCTTCATTAAAACAAAACAAACCTTTGACACGTGGTGAGCTCACACCACTTTTTAATCAGCTCAGCGCTCACGAGGCAGCGTAGGGTTAAAGGTTTCTACGAACGCATTTTATCCCCCAGCGGTGTTTAGTTATGAATGCAGGAAATTTAAATCAATATTTTTAAAAACGCCAAATTCATATTAAAGCAAAAACAAACATTTATTACAGATTTGAAATGAAAAACATTTGACTGGTTGGAGTTCCTTGAGTATTGTATATATTGATTTACTTGCCAATTTCAGCCACGAGAGCGTGTCAGCGCAATGTTTAAGGGAAAGTAAAGGTCCCTTAGGAGAGCTCTTCTTCTCTGCTTCATTGTCTACTACCAAACCTCAGAGTTGGAACTGTCGCCCCCTGTGGTCACAACTGTTTTTATCCTCTTTCTGTAAACAAAAGACGTTTACGTCGACATCTTTAAATTTTCCTGGTTGTCATTTTGACTGAAAAAGCTGCTAAATGATGAGCGACATCACCAATTAGTCTGAAGAAAAACAGACCAGGTGCATCTTTTCCAGCGTTTTCTTTTCTTTATTTCTCAGACGTACCGTTTATCATTTACTGCCACAGTTTACAACACAACCTGAAATGTAAACAACAAAACAAAGCCGTACTTCACCTCTCGTTTGGTATTCAGGACCGGGAAATACGAATAAATAAAAGGCTGAAAGATTCAAACATTTATCATTCCGTACTGAAAACGTGCACCATGAATAAATGAGAATAAATCCTCATGTGATCCAGTTCAGCCATTCACAGATGACACCTTTAAATACACAGTCCATCCAGAGTGACGACAAAACTCCGTCCATAAATTAACTCATAAATAGATGAATAAATAGCTACTGATTGTAACACTCTGATATACAGTATATTTGCAGGGTTTATCTTTCATTTAATTTAATTTAACTATTTACATCAGCACGATAATTACTCCACACACACACACACACACACACACACACAAACACACACGTACAGAAGTGACCGTACTTCCATCATTAAACCATCCAAAACCTGTACATTGATCCGGACGGACTAACACTTCATCTCTGTAGACTTATGAGCGTAAACATCTGTGGAGACTGAAAGGACAGGAGCAAACGGCTTAGGAGGCGGGGCTTAAACCAATAACCACAAAGTGCTTTGGGATGTTTTTGCCTCAAACATTGGGACTTATTCAAAATTAATTCAGCAAGTTCATCTTTTCTTTTTAAGTATGTTACAATTACAACTTTTTTTTTTTTGGTCGAAACATGTCAACTGTCAGTCTTCCTCAGAGGTACCTGCTGATCGTTTTGATCTGTCCTTATCAGTTATTTCTGGGTGTGTCCAACTTGACAGCTGTCAGGCTGGCCACGCCCCCAAATGCCCAATTGTCTCAGACTACATAAAGACACATCAAAAAGATCAGCAGACGCCTCTGAGGAAGACTGGCAGTTGACAGTCGTAAATTGTCAGGAGACACAAAAAAAAAAAGGAAATCTGGAAAAAAAAATGTTGTCTGAATAAACAGAAACCTTTACATAATATTCCAAACTATCTAAAGTTGAGTCTTTGTGTTCATGTCGAGGCCTTCAAGGGACTGTTGGTCTAGGCCTGGAACTGATGGTTCTTCAGGACAGAATCGTCCTTCGGGGAGTTCCAAAGAGCCGTCCTTCTGTGCTTTAATAGAATCCTTCTTCTGGGCGTGGAAAGGACCGTCCTTAGGGGAGTAATAATCACTCTTTGTAGGAAGAAGACGCTCCCAAAGATCCAGTGGAAGGACTGACAGAAAAACCATGGGCAGCAGCTAAGTGGGCACATAGTGGGTTGAGGTCTGGGGTGGTTAATGATGTTACCATGGGGTCGGACACAGAACCCCGGGGGTTAAAATGAGCCCGGGAAATGTTGGAGAGCGACAGCGAGGTGGGGGGAGAGAGGAGCAAAAGGTCACCAGAGCGGAGGAAGTAGTGAGGAAAGTCTGTCGCTAACGCTCACATCCACAGAGAAGCTACAACACCTACACACTATAGTGAGACTACAGAGGTGGGAGGGGTCTGTTTGTCTGTCAGAAACAACGCCATCCCAATCATGCTGGGAGGTTTGTGGGTCTTTGAGTAGAAGCGAGCGTTTGTTACGGTCATATTTCCACATGAATTCTTGTGTTTTTGCCCAACTTATACCATTTGTCCTGTCCTTACCGATGGCTTGTGTTTAGGAGTGCTTAAAAGCGTGTGGTTTTGGGGGTTTGGAGGAAAACAGATTGTCCAAGTCGACAAGTGACGCCGCCTCAGAGCCAAGAAACAAAGCCTCTTCCTGTATCGCTTGCTTCCCTGAAATACAACATAGGTCCGTCTCTACAACTCTAGAAGGTGTTTTCTTTTGTGGGACGGGTCGAGAAGGAAGAGAAAGAGAGAGAGAAAGCAAAGCGGAAGAAAAGGTTAATAAAGACTGTTAGCTGAAGGCTAGCTGATGATGGCGTGAAATGGAGAAAACAGAAAAAGAAGGTCAGTCATGTAGAAGAAAAGAGAGGAAGGAAGGATTAAAAAAACTTCCAGGTCATGGTTTCAACAGGAAGTATCAAGTGGGTCTTACCTGTACCGTTGCCAGTAAGATTACTTGGGGCACCCCAGGGATCTTTGCTTTTAGATGCTCCATCTCCAAAGGGGTCATCCAAGGGGGAGGAGCCTAAAGGTGGAGCGGGTGCACCCCATGCATCGTCTGAAGCTGCTAGAGGCGAAGCTGAGGATGAAGAAGAAAAAAAGACTAATATCTGCTTCTGCCATGGTTTGATAAGTAGTCATACCTTCTCTACCCTTTTCTGGCTTACCTGGTGCTCCCCAAGGGTCGTCATTGGTTATGGACGAATCCCCAAAAGGATCAGAACTATTAACAGGTGAGTTGGCACTTGCCCCATTCCCCCAGGGGTCTCTCTTTGCTTCTTGAGGAGGAAACGTTGATCCCCATGTGTCAGCACTGGCTGGGGGCGAGCTAGCTGACAGAGCATTGAAAGCATCTGAAGGAGTCTCTTTGGGGGGACTGGTAGGTGCAGTGAATGGGTCTGCAACAAATGGAGCACCAAAGGGCTCGACATCAGCAAGTGGAGAAAATAATGGTTTGGTTGTGGAACAAATGGGGACTTCTTTAGGTGGTGTAGACGGCGCTTCAAAGGCGTAGTCTTTCGATACCTCTGGATCAGGTGATGCTTCTTTAGGGGGTGTTGAAGCTGAAACACTAAACGGATCGTCCTTCGGGGCGTTGAACGGATCGTCCTTCGGGGCGTTGAACGGATCGTCCTTCGGGGCGTTGAACGGATCGTCCTTCGGGGCGTTGAAGGGATCGTCCTGCGGGGCGTTGAAGGGATCGTCCTGCGGGGCGTTGAAGGGATCGTCCTTCGGGGCGTTGAAGGGATCGTCCTTCGGGGCGTTGAAGGGATCGTCCTTCGGGGCGTTGAAGGGATCGTCCTTCGGGGCGTTGAAGGGATCGTCCTTCGGGGCGTTGAAGGGATCGTCCTTCGGGGCGTTGAAGGGATCGTCCTTCGGGGCGTTGAAGGGATCGTCCATCGGGGCGTTGAAGGGATCGTCTTTCGGGGCGTTGAAGGGATCGTCCTTTGGGGCGTTGAAGGGATCGTCTTTCGGGGCGTTGAAGGGATCGTCCTTCGGGGCGTTGAAGGGATCGTCTTTCGGGGCGTTGAAGGGATCGTCTTTCGGGGCGTTGAAGGGATCGTCCTTTGGGGCGTTGAAGGGATCTTTTTCAGTCTTCGATGCAACAAACGGATCTTGATCCATTTCTTCTGCTTGTTTTGAATCTTTATCGTTCTTGGTAGGGGCGCCCCATGGATCACTCCGTTCAGCCGTATCTGTTGCGTCCGGACTTTCAGGGGTTCCCCACGGCCCAGTGGCCTCTTTAGGCGCTCCCCATGGATCTGCTTTCTTCTCTTCCTCCACTTTATTTTCACCTTTGAATTCACCAGGTTTTCCCGCATCCTCCCATTTTAACTCATCTTCTGACAGCTTAGCCTAGAAAATGCAAACCAGCAAACATTGATTATAGAGGGTTTTCACCTACGTCACGTTCTGGGTAGTAACCCGGATCCGCGGCCATATTGGAGGCACTTGGAGGAAAACACTGCTACAAATAAACGTCTGACACCACAGAACCACAAAATGTGTTATAGATGCAAAGGCATACGGGGAAGGACTTGGTCACGATATTTGGGAAAGTTAGGGTTTATTGGTGGTGCAGATTCATACGAGTTGGCTCCCTCGTCTTGGATCAATGACGACCTGGAAAATCTTGGTCTACTGCGTATCCTGATATGGTCAACTACCTGGTTATAACCCTAGCCTAATCTGGTTCATCCTTTAGATAAAGGTCAGACCTTTGACCTGGAATGCAATGAGAAATACAGCTCTACAGTTTAGCTCTACATTTTAACAACTGTGTTGCTACTGTAGCAGGCTATTAAATGTGATTACATTACATCAATAATTGGTTATATTATCATCACATTAAAGGTGTTGCTACTGTCGTAGCTCGTCTGTCAGTCTCTGTTTCACCAGGAGGTGAAATACAGGTTGTTGTTACATTTAATGCGGGTCAATACAATGCTGAGCAGCACTACACAGAGAAGTCAGCACGGTCGTAAAAACTTTGCAATTAATTGTCCTGGTGTCCGCCCGAGTATGTTTGAGCCTGTACCTGATAAGAAATGGGCTGAACAAATTCACGTTGTCCAGATTTTTGCCTCGTAGATCCTGGTTTAGCTTCGCTAACCACAAGTGCCTCCTTTCCTATGACACTGTTCTCCCTGATTTGCTCTAACTTTTGCCAGTCTATAAAACTACAAATGTTTTTCATAATCTGACCGATTGGTACAGCCAAAAACACGACAATAATTCCCAAATTCCTTTCGTTCGACATTCGGGATCTGCTTTGTTTACCTGCTGAGTAACTCCATTATGGCCACCTCCGGTTTGATGACACGGTGATGGCGTGCCATGAAAACCCTCTATACCCCATTACTTAGCAAACACGTTGAAAAAAGACATGAATGGTGTGACATTGCAGCTCCATATAAAGCAGGAAGTTGTACAAACGGACCCTCCTCTCCTCTTCTTTCTTCTCCGTCTCTTGCCGAAGCCGCTCTTCTTTGCGAGCGGCAAACGACGCGGTCAGATCCGCCACAGAGGGAATGTTATCCAGACAGGGAAGCCCTGAGGCCCCGGCAACAAAGCACGGTTTGTAGTTTGGATCTTTCAGGGCGTCTGTGGACGATGCTGATGATGAAGAGATCAAATCAAACTCGGTTGACAGGAACAGGAACCAGACTTGAAATGGAGACGATAGAAACACAGGACTCACCTGCAGCACCTTTGGATGTTTTCTCTCTGGTTTTGAACGCAAAGTCTCTCTCCTCTTTCAATTTCTCATCGTCCTCCATGAGAACAAGGACAACTTTGGCCTTTTCTCTCACATTGCCGCCCTAGAACAGAGACAGCCAGCTTTTATCACAGGGGGCGGGGCAATAAACATGTGGCTGTATCTAATCTGAGGGTCACATGATCAACAATAACTTCAGCATTAGAATAATGACCAATCAGAGCAGAGTTGTGTTGTCATTTACTGTATTTTTGTCATGTAAAGTCAAGTATCTTTGTGTATCATCTTTGTTTTGATAATTTAGAATATTGTTGTTTTTTTGAAGTAATCTTGTGCTTTTTTGTTATTTTCTAAGTCTGGAGTAGATATGATTTACTTTTTGTCGCTGCTGGTTTGTTTTTTGTGGTTTATGGAATCATTTTGTGTATGTTCGCCAGGTGTTGTATGATTCTGCAGTTATTTTATGTATAGTCTTTGTATTGGTATTGTTGTTTTGTGTGTTTTTGTTGTATTCTGTATGCCTGAAGTCATTTTATGTATTGTTATGTATCTGCTGTTTTGAGTACCGGTATTTTTGTCATGTTTTGTATGATTTTGCAGTCATTTTAATGTCCTTTTCGTTCAGATAATTTTGAGTATGGTTATTTTTTGTGGGGGGGTGTTGGAGTATTTTTTCATGTCTGGAGTATGTTTATTATGTTTATTTTTTCTGTTGCTTCTTTTTATGTGGTTTTTGGAATCATTTTGTGTATTTTTGTTGTAATTTTTATGGCTGGAGTCCTTTTTTTGTGTATCATTCATTTTAACAAATTGCTAAAGTTACTAAATCAGCATAAAACATTAAGCCCTTACTGTATATTTTCCTAAATAAGAATACAAACTACCCACATGTAAAGAAGACTTCAAACATCTGTAGATGATATTTTATCCTGGAGTAAAAGTATGTGTGTATTTATCACCTGATCTTTGCCGTCCTTCTCTATGAAGCGATACTCCGTCAGCGCCTTCACGATGTAAACGTTGTCCTTCATCTTCAGAAGCACTCGGTCGTCACCGGTTTTCAGCAAATATTCCAGGAGCGTCAGAGACTGGAGAGAAAGTAATGAAAACATCTATTCATCCCCAGCTCCGTTTAAATCTACTTTTTATGTTATCCAGACTTCACCTTCTCAAATACAAACATCTGTCAGACGTGGACTAAACACGTGTTTCAGGACAATATCACGCATTTACAACATATTTTTAACTATAAAACAGGTCGGCTAATGTTTAGCATCTTTAGCAAAAATGGATTTATTCTTTTTATATATTAATTCTTTTTCAAGAAACGATTGTCTTTACTTGATATAAATTTCCAAAATAATTGTTTTTGGAAATTTATATCAAGTAAAGACAACCGTTAGACTATTGGCTGATGAAGGTACCGTTAGACATCTCAGCCAATCAGAAAGGGCAGGTAGGCGGGCTGCTGTACTCATGTTAGGTTGCAGTGAAATGTCTGTGTTTCAACTGATAAGTTTCCTTCACTACATGAAGTCTCCTCCTCACTGCTCCACGTCTACATATCAGTACATTTAGAGCTTTTTATGGTCATGTTTTACTGTAACCACTGATAAACTGCTTCATCTGTTCTTATTACTGTGAACTACCACAGAGTGATCACAGCGAGTCAAACTCTGAGTCAGAATACAGACGTGATCACTTCTGAACAAATCCAACGTGGTGATTCGGTAACTTCGTGTTATGTTATTATTACAATCTGTCTGACTTTTACTGTAGATGGAGATCAGAACATCCTGTATACAGTCTGTATCCGGTCTCTCTCTATCTCTCTGACAACATGTTAACTGTCATTGTTCCACCTGGTCTAATGTGACAGAGCTCAATTTTGTGGCGGCATGACGCTTATAAAACCTGGAAAAATCCACAATTTAGCCGCGTCATTGTTTAAGCCGCAGAGTTCAAAGTGTGAGAAAAAAGTAGCGGCTTAGAGTCTGGAAATTACGGTATTTTATTAATCTAACAATAAGATACAGCTACTAAAATGAGCTTTTTTAGACTTTTTTTTGTCTTTTTTCTATTCTTAACTTATCTTATGTTGTTAGTAGGGATGTAACGATTAATCGTAAGGCAGTTAAAAATCGATTCATAGGCATCACGGTTGATATCGATTTTCTGACAATTGAATCGCAGTACTTTTTTTAACCAGCAGAGGGCGGCGTGTACAAGTGTAGACGGCGGGCGGAGTCTGCTAATACTTTCTTTCTAGCTGCCTTCTACTGTTAAATATGTTAATAAATGATTCATTACCCCTTAAACACCGAAATAATATCTGTAATATTACTTGAATATCTGTAAAAGTCACGTGTTTCTATTAGCTCTGTCTGCTAGCATAGCTTCTCTTCTTCACTGCTAGAATATCTGCATGCCAACCGACCACTGTGTTACCAGCGCCCTCTGCTGGTCCAAACAAATATGACGTAAATCAGTGTAATCACGGTTTTTTTTTTTTTTAAAGTCCAATTGTTAAGGCACAAAATACATTTTCAGTTGCACTTTTAAAAAGAAAAAGAACTATTATGCAGTTTTGCATTGTTTATTATAGAACCAGAATTTAAATTAATAGGCTTCATTTTCATTTGTATTATTCCTTTATTTATTTCATTCAAGATTTATTTTTAGTTAAATTGCATTGTTTTGAATTGTTTATCAAGGAATTCTTTTGACAATGAAAAATAAAAGGAAAATAGTACAGTATTTTCTAAAAAATTCATCTACAGTCCCATTTGGTAAAATAAATAGTGAGAGAATCGTATCGTGAACCCAGTATCGTGAATCGAATCGTATCGGGAGTAGAGTGAATCGTTACATCCCTAGTTGTTAGTTTTGTTTTTGTCATAATGATTCTTATATTTGTCTCTTTTATATTTCTCATGTTTTACTGTTTTTAAGTACTGGCGGTAATCACATTAAAACAAAATGGAAATGTGTGAACTGATGGAACTTGTGAAACTCTAAATAGAGTTGTAGCGGTATGTTTGTGACAAAGTCTCCATTTGTTTGGTGGGAGGAGCTAAAAATGTTTCTTTTGATGTTGTATGTCGGAGCCCAACGTTAGCCCGTGTGCGGAACATTGCGTGACTAAGCCCCTCCCCCACACCTTGTGGATGTGTCTCCAGTTCCTGTCGTCTTTCAGCCGTTTCCACAGCATGGTCATGATCTCGTTGCACGCCACCACGTTGTAGGTGAGGTCTGACAGGTCGGCCATCTGAGAGCTGGACGGTCCCCACGGGTCATTGGAGGTGGCCTCCCTCACCTGTGGGAGAAAACAATGATTTAATCCACTCCTTCAAAATAAAACACGACATTTGAACCAACTCTGTATGCTTCTTTTAACCTCTTCAGACCCAATGGACCCACCAGTGGGTCCGCTGTACCAAAACTACAGGCTGAGCTGAATCCACTGATATACAGGTCGGGTATATTACGTACCAAAACACTGCCACAAAATCAGAAAATACACAGCAAAAAAAGTCAGCAATGATGACAAATGGTGTCTTACCTTTGATGTTTCTGATCAAAAGTTGCTCCAATGTGAATAAAACTTTAATGAATCCAAATTGTGTAGTCAGACAGATACCACCATTACACACTTCTGAGCACTTCTCAACCAAGAAATCCATCCAATGAGCGATTAATGCTCGTGCGTAAAATGAGCGGTCACTCCTTTAACCAGCTCTGATTGGTCACATATTACAATTACACACTTGTGAAAACCTTTGGCACAGTTGTGTCACAGTGGGCTTCTGCCTGTACTATTTTGTATAAAAATGTTTCTTTGGCCTGATGTTTATTATCATCATCAAACTTGCTGCAGTTGATGTCCAAACAGTTCAATTACTTCTGCCTTTATAGCCTTCGTTAATGAGAATTGGCTTTATATTTGATGTAAATCTCTAGTTTTTTGTGCAGACTACAGATGTCTGTATTTAAAACATGATTTATTGTCACTCAATATCATATATTTCCAAAACGTCACATCTTCTGTAACCACTAAGGGCCCTACTTCAATCTCAACAAAACTGTGGGTCATGTAGAAGCTTAGAAAAACGTTATTTTTTATAGGTATGTGACTTCCAGTGAAAAGTGGCTGGGGATTAAGTGGTTAATGCAGAGGAGCAGTTTTCCCACCTTAACCTCTGCCTCAGAGTAATTCTGGACCAGGTTTTTCAGCTGTCGGCGGAGCATGGACGACGTCATGGCGTCTGGTGGGTGGGTGGGGGGGGGGGGGGCAAAGATCAAACCACAGGAACTAAGTCAGAAAAAGAGGAAAACAGATTTAGTAACTGCACTTCTACAAAAATTAAATCACGTCCCACATCATAACATGGAAGCTTTTTCTTTTTTGTACCTTATATTTTATTTTGAAAAACATGCAATCATTGTTTTTGTGCCTCACAGACAAACACAAACCTTTAAATAAACGAGCTTCTCGCTGTAAAACGTCTCTGATGGTGGATTAGTGCACGGAGCGATCAGTTCATAGTGCAGGACTTTTTCCTCCAGACCACACCGGATTCACACAGGACATCCTACAAAATAAAATACCACGGTAAGATAAACAAAGCATCTGTTTTCCAAGTTATTTACCAGTAAAACGAACCAATTTATCCATTTAAAATCACAGCCCCAAACAAAAAAAGATTAAAGATCGTTTAAGTCAGGGCACAGTTTTTAAGCAACTTATCAAACTTGTTCCAAGTACAAATAAAATCAAACAAACATGTTGACATGCAAAACTTCAAGTTGCTTTAGTCGCACACAGTCTTTCTACTTTGCTCAAAGCACAACTGAAACACAACAACATTAAAAGGTGCGTTTTCCTCAATGTGGCGATTT